>NW_020455666.1:343073-492970 GCF_003342845.1 Nothoprocta perdicaria | reverse complement strand
GGCCGCGCTGCTGGAGGGGGGTCTCGCCCTGCCCGCGGGCCCCGCGCGGCGGGAGCGCCTCCCGCGCCGCGCGCCTCCCGCGCAACGGGGGCTTTTTTCCCCCCCCGTACCCTTCAAGTTGAAAGATAATTTTGCCTCGTCTTTATATCCACCAAAACTACCCCTACAAAGAGGACTCTGCCCTTATCTCCAAGCTTCCTGCCGAGTTGTTCATCTCTCAGAATGGGCTTGCCCGTTTTCCAGCCTTCTCCACCACGCCATGGGCACGACACTAAGAACATGTCAACAGCCACATCACCCCGTGACAATTAATACCTTGCTGTCCACAGAAAATGCTCCACTTGCCCCATCCTGGGCTACAGCAGTGTTAAGACCACATTCCAGCGGCATCCCAGTTATCCTAGAGCCAATAACCTTCCAGACTTGTTACCATCTCACACGTGATGAACCTCCATCCAAACCTAGGAGCAGTTACTCTAATTATTAATCTTGAAGTGCAGGACTACTTGCTATTACATTGCGGCCCCTTTCCAGTATTTCCTATTTTTAAGGATTTTTTTTTGCCATCTGGCCTCTCAAGAGCTCTTCCCWCTTCCATAAAAACATCTTTAGGAGACTGTCTGGCTCTAGACTMACCACAAGTTTCACCAGCAGAAGTCCCAGGTTTTAGACCCGGCTCACATGCAAGATCCACTGCAAGTCCCCTCTTCTCCTACAACCTTTCCTTAACTTCCAACATTTGCTTTTGTTTTGATACAGATTCTTTTCCCCTACAAAGTTAAACCTGAAGGCTCCGCTCAGAATAAACCCAGTACCTTTTAGCATCAGGAGCCTCGTAATCATTAGGAACTTAATTTTCTTGTTTGCATTAAAGAACAATCCTAAATTTTCTCTCAGTTCCCAATTTTGGCTGGGTTCCCCAGACTCAGAAGGAAATTATTAATGGATATAACACAAGATAAACCYATTTGCAACCTTTCTGCAATGATAGAAGGTTCAACCCTTCACCATAAAGGAAATAATGATCGGGATTGCTCCATGGGTTTCTTGGGACTTGATGTTAGGATAATTATGGAGTTTTCATAGCTTTTTCCCCCCACCCCCCCCTTTTAGTTAAATAGTTGAAGACTTCTGCACATGTAGGACATACTATACAGGTCACAATGAAGAGGGAAAATTTTATGTTTGTTTTTGACACCTGATCTCCAGTCAAACAACGTTCTCAGGCCTCCTCCAACCATCCACTGCTGCCTAKGGAAGCTCTCTGAGACGACACAAGTGAACCCTACTTCAACCTGGAAATTTAACGTTTAACTTAACATTTAATTAACATTGAWTTTTTTTCTGTAAGAGTACTGTGTTATGAAATAAATATATATTTTTTCTTTTTTTAAACAAAGTCGGACTTCTGGTAGCAGGGCAGATTTGGATTTTAATATTATAATCAGATTGCATTTTTCATTAACTCAGAGTTTGCTTTCTCGATTTGGTTTTAATTACAGACTAATTAAACAAAATAAGATTTCCCTGAGCCTTACTCGTTGCTTTGGACTTCACAGAAACAAAGCACAGAAATTAAACCAAAAGCGGGGAAAAAAACCCCAAGATTTAAAACTGTGTTGGAAATACCCTCAAAGTCCCATTAGCCAATGAAAAATACGATTATCTTATTAAAAGTAGTACCATCCATACAGAAGCTCGGATCAAAACAATAATTAAGCCACAAGTAACTTCTCCCTATATCATTAAATACTTTTATACAAATAAATTAACTCTGCCAACCAGAAACATCAAATGGAGATAACAACGAATAAGTCTAAATACTCAGAAAGCCTCTCTCATTCTTAACCAGGAAAATACTACCATCCTTCTTCCAAAAAAAAAAAAAATGCTATCAAATAAATGATCTTGACAGCATCCCTATAAATTTCTGTATTTACACCAGCGCTGATAAATCAATGAACCATGTGGCTTGAGATAACAACCTGTCCCCTCTGCCAGTGGTGAAAACTGATTCTCTTCCAACCAACACACGGAGCTGGTCAGGAATATTTATTTCTGAGCACAGTAAATGGACACTTAAGCGCAATTGTTGCTATGTAGAATCTGGCAACAAATCAATATTGACTTTAGATAAGCAATTTATACCATTACTTTTTAATAACTATGAATCTTGTTAAAACTTCATAGCATGCCATCATGAGGCAGCAAAGCCCGCTTAATTTCTTTTGCTTTGTGGGTTTATTGAATTTGAGGCTTTAAGAATCCCCTTCCTGGTTGGTGAGTGTCACTTCCTAGCTTTTCTCTTTTATTGGCTTCCTTTGAACTATCTCCTGAGCTCTTATATCTTTACTTCTTTGATTTTTTTCTTCCTGAGCCTAAGGAGGAGGCAGGGCTGAATTTGCTATATGTCTATTATAGCCCTTACTCTCCACAAGCWGCCAGTGCTATTATCATTTAAATTTTCAGGAGCACAGATTAAAACAGGTGTCTTAACCCTTTATTTATATTCCTTTAAGCAATCCAAAGGATCGGAAGAATATTAACACACCAGACCATGTGAAATTGCATAACTGTATTCCCAAGCTACACAAACAACAATACTCATGTAAGATTTTTTTTATATATATATATACACATACACACGTATCACCTTGCAGCCTCCTTACCGAAAATCTGAGACCAAGGGTAAGCCAAATGCCTCAATTCCTGAGGCCGGAGTCAAAATCTAATCACAAAAATGAGATGAAGAAAACAAGTTGAAAATCCAAAAAGAAACCCCACGAACTAACCTCTTCAGGTGTCCCTCTGCGGTGAGGGCAGGTTTGAGGTATGTCAGCCAAGCATCACGTGTAGAAAACGTCTTCGGTTTGCAGCCAACGCTCTACCTGTTTAGAGAAAAGCAGAGAAATAAGAGTTTGAGGTTCCTTTTTTTTGTTGTTCTGAAAGCTTTTGTCAGTAGAAAACTTAGAGTGTAAAATTACTGCTTTAAGCTGAGGAACTTGATGTTAGCATAAGGGTTCCTCGTGGAGAAAGGAAACTGTTTTCTCATGAGCCAGCCTCTACGCCTTCCTCGACGAGCTACTTAGGGCTGCAGTTTGCGAATATATTTAGCAATTAAACAGTTTTACACGTTTAGGCATTTTCTTCTGCATAGAGAAAGCTCTATGACAAGTGAAAATGTGCTGCTTTGGGGGAAAAAARAGAGAGCCCTACAAGGTGCTTCCTGCAAGAGATGTGGTAATGAGCACAGCCACRGGCAGCTCTGGTGCATCTGGGTCCTTTAAGAAAGGCCATCTAATTTTACGAGCACTTAAAACATATTTAAGGCAGGTATAGCACAACTGCTGCTGCACAGGGAACAACCAGGTCCTTCCCTTTAAAGGGTCACCAGAGAGCTGGCTTTTGGGGAGTTATTTGGTCTTCTGGGTGCCATCCATTAGGGTCTATCTCTGGAGAGACGAAAGCAGGAAAAYGAGGCAGATCCATTCCAGCAAACCCAATATTCCTAAATCACACTTTTTAGTCCCCAGATTATTTACCTCACGGTTTCCCCTTTGTGTCCAGAAAGATTTATTGTTTTTATTCAACCCGAAAATCYGCAGCATTAGACACATTAGGATACCCACAGGTGGTTCTTTTGTCATCCTCTCACTGCAGTGGGAAGATAGCAAAATAAATCAATAGAAACAGTGTCTTGGTTGCTGCGTGGGGAAACCAACCTGTGGTTGGATATACAGCTCTGCACCAGTACTCAGCACACAGGGCAGTGTGCTGGGCATCGTGGCTTCCCCTCACTGCTAATCTCATACAGCATTAGCTTCTTTCTGGCAGCTTTCCCCCATCGTTACACTTTCTACCTTATTCTGTGTCCCTTTTAAGGTAACATTTCTTGTCATCTTTCAGATATACGCTGGACTGAGGGATACCTCATGTTTTYGACGTTTTCTGCTTTTTCTTATTTGGCTGCGTTTGTAGAAAGGGCTAATGCATAGTTAGTTTGCAGTTACCTCTATCCAATGCCTTGTTTTGAAAGGCCATCTGCAGATTCTGCCAGTGCTGCCTTCTGCTAGACCCCATCTTATTTTCTTTTAAAATTTAACATGAGGAACTACAGTCTTATTTAGGTGATCAAGATTGTTGCAACAGAAAACCGAAACTATTTTCAAAGGAGAAATTCATTAGAATCAATATATCTTATTGTAATTATAAAATAGAAAAAACAGCATGAGTATTTGGAGTCACACATATTTGGAGTTGTGTATATTTTTTCTTCTGAATTACATGGGGTTTTTTTTGTGCAGGGATCTAGTAATCTCTGCTCCCACACCAGGAGGGTATTTTGCCATCGTTCTGTCAAGTCAACGATGACCACACAGCACCAGCCRTTAAGGGACATCTACCAAGAACCTGAGCCTTGGTTCCTGGCATCCTATTAAGAGAAAACTGCCACTGCTTGTTGTGCAGATGAGGCTGATAMATTAATGTCCTTATTTTGAACACAGCAAGTGCACACCCCCCMAAAAAACCCAAAATACATCATCAACAAAGGCTGTTTCCTACAGGCTGCTATGCCTGCTCCACAAAATACTCTTCACCTTGTCAATCAAATAATATGAGATACTCAGTGAAGATAGTTATGCATTAAAAAAGGTCATCCTGTCTTCCAAGGGCTCTGGCTTAAATTCCTCCTATTGCAAAGCCAGGCACCATTTTGTGTTCCCGCTCCCTGCTCCACATCTCACCRTCACAAACAGCATTTGCTAATTGTTTCCCAAACAACCCAGAGTGAGTAAACAGCTAGCTAAATAGCTAAAACATGCATAAGGTGCCCTATACAATTTTCAACACAATAAATATATACAAAAATATATACAATCAGCTGCAGCACAAGATGCTCATGTAGCAGGAATAATCACGCCAGATGTTAGGTATGGACCTGCTTGTTTTTAGTGTGCTTTAGATTTCCCTGTAGGAGAGCAACACCYTGAGCGAGCAAGACAACCATCCCGAGCTGCATCACCATCACTTCCTTCATTTTTAGGCAACCTAACACCTAAATTAGGTGTGCTAGTATGGAATTAGGCAGCACTTGGAGATTTATAAAGCCAATGATGAGCGTAACTAGCAACACAAMAAGAAAGGCTATTTTAATGCTGTGACAGTCATGCAGAGATGCTGCCAAGGCAGTAAAGGTCTCTTTGTGTCCCAGCCTCCATGTGTCCCTTCACACATCTGGGTTCATGTGCTTCTCTGGGTGCTGGTTGGGAAATTGTGGCTGTTTTCGTGTCCCACATAGATTTTTATTTTTGGTTTAAAATATGGACAGCAGAGGGTGCCAAACCCCCAAGAGGGAGAGCACCCGGGCCTGTGGAGCGTCTGTGCCGAGTGCCAGGCTCCAACATTATCTCCTTTGGTTGTGTCAGCACTTCCATTACCGTTTATAACGGTAGGATCAATCCGGGCGGCTGCAAGGAAGTTGTTTCCTCTCTGATGCACAAGTGGCACTCGGTATTATCAGAGGGATCTGAAGCCSTGTCCTGGTATCAGGACACCACAGAGGCGACCTCGCTAAATTAAAATCAAGCACTTGATGGCCATTCTATCATTAGAGAAAAAGSGATTTTTAAACCATCTCCCTTAGGCTAAATCCCACCGACCACCTCATGGCTGGCACTGAGGGGAAGTGCTTGTACCACAACATGGCATCCACCTACCTGTTTGCCTCCGGATCCTGCTTTTCCTCACAGATGTGGCCTGCGGGTGCCGCAGCCGCCGGACAGGCGCCCACAGCGAGAGGACGGCAGCCACGGCGCCTGGGCRGCCGCTGAGGGAGCATCCGCGGCTACGCGGAATGTTCCGGAAGCYGCCGCTGCCCTGGGGATACCCTAGTCCCATGGGGACCCCCACAGTCCCCACAGGGACCCTACCAGTCCCGATGGGTCTCCCAAAGCTTAGCCTGAAGGGAAAAGCCTGGAGATTTTCAGAAAAGCAACTTTTTCTATAAGCAGTTTACAAGGAAGGTCAAACACCACCGTAAATAGTTCAGAGGAGATGCACAACATTTCCTTGGAAAAAATATTGAACAAAAAAAAGTCATTACTTTGGAGTTCCGGTTAATCCTCCATCACCTACGAGGCAAATATTGGCCGATACGACAYAACATCCATTTAGTTTTTCCCCAAGATTTTCCTTGCTTACCTCCAGAGACCAAAGGAGGAGAGAGATTTGGGGATTCCTACTGCAATTCATGATTTTCTTTTCAAGGGAAGACTCATGCTCCTTTTTAATCCCAGACTTCATGAYTTTTTTYCTTTTTCTTCTCTTTTCTTTCCCCCCAATTAGGAAAAAAGAAGAGATTCTTCATGTTCCAAATACAGCTGGATCAGAGACTGTTTGTATCCACATACAGATGGAAAAGCTTGCAAATAATTTAGTAAATGTCATCAAATGTAGATAAGTCAGTCAAAAATCGGCTGGCAAAGGCATATAAGCTGTTGAGAAGGTGCACTAACTCACCTAGTTGTTCCCAGCCATCAAGAAGGAGGTGACCAGTAAATCCCCCTTGGATTTACCAATCAAATCCCCCCTGGATTTACCGTTATGATTTGTTTTCTAATGGCTCATTTTTATGCCCCAAGGAATTGTGTTTCTCCACTGGGAGAAGGCACAGATTGCCTCTTTGCATTCATACAGGCTTTCAATTTTAGACAAGATCTGTAAAAAAATGACAGTATTATGAAGTTTAGAAAAGCTTTTCAAACTCACTTAGGTTTCTAAAACCTATTATGTTATTTTTTTTCTCTTCTTATTCCAAAGGCTGTATTGTTGCATTTGTGGTACTAGCGAATCCTTGAACAATATGAAAAATAGAGCACTAATGTTTTAAGGTCTCTATAGCATTTCTCAAATTGACTGTAAAACATGGTACTTACACAATATACGATGGTTTGGCAGGGTATAAAATCACATTGGTTCTCATTTGGATGACTTGCATTAACTTGTTCATGGTATCATTCGTAAATATTATGCCAATCCTGAGCTGCTGCTGATAAAAGAATAAAATTGCTTTTACCAAAGTATATTATGCTATAGAGGAGAAAAAAACCATTCTTGTAAAATGGGTGAAGCTAAACAAAATGAGTTAAAATTTTATACTGTGCTAATGTCAGGAAACCATATCTGATGGTTGTTAAAGAATATATATAAGAAACACAGAAGAATTTCTTTGGGATGTTTTGGGACATTACAAAAGGATCCGAAAAAATAAGGCTTTGTATTTCAGAGTTTGCAAATACCTTTGAAATATCTATGCATTTACCCACTCCTGCACTGAAGCAGRACAGAAATTTGCTTCCTGCTCTACAAATGCTTGAGATTTGAGCATATTTTTAGAGTTAGCCACTGAATTTTTTAGAGTTAGGAACTCATGGCAAAGCCCATGGATGTCATTACAAGGTCTGAGCTGTTGGTGACCTGGACAAGCTGATGAGATCTACCTAGAAAACGATTTGATKCAACAAAAAATAACTATTTAAATGGTTAACTATTGAGGAAAAATGAGAAAAAGCAGAAAACATCTGAAGCTGGAGCTCACAGTGCTGCAGCATGTGCAGATATACCCTGGAAAACGAACACACTGAGGCTTACCCTGGTCCTGCCCAGCAAAGCTTAGTCTAAATAGGCAACTCAGAGCTGATCCAAACCCAGAGGCAAAGGGCCTGGCGCTGCCATCCTTATTTAACAACCACAACATGGAAAATGAAAGCTGGATGGGTGGGATCGGGCAAGATGATCTGGACTCCAGCACTGAGCTGCAACCTCTTGTTCTTCTGAAAGCAATTTAAGGACTCTTTAGCCATTCATGAGGAACAGATGCGGACCTTTTATTTGACTAACATCTCCCTCAGCTGCAAGGCTTAGGTAAAAAGGCAGCAGCTGGAAATCAATAGATGGGACTAGCAGCACAAGGAAAATAAATATAAATTGTACCTTGTGAAAGATAGTGATGTGCATGTGCTAATCCCCTCTTGTACCTAAAACCAGGAGCAGCTGAGATTATCATGGTGAGCAAGGAAACCTGGAAAATATGACAGCAAATGAGGCCTCATCTAACACTACATTAGATCATAGAATTATTAGAGTTGGAAAGACCTTCAAGATCGAGTCCAACCATGATACGCAAACAGCGATACACAAAAAGTTTTCTGATTCTGGATTTTTTTGCAAGTAAAAAAAGGTAAAGAGATAGAGGTTGCACATTACAAATCAGTATTCTGATGTTTGATGCTGAAATCCAGAGATTAATGGAGTCTAACCTGAAGGATTTAAAGTTAGGGGCTGGACATTAAACAAGAAATGTTTCACTTCTGCTTTATTACTGCTCAACAAAAAGCACAAAATGACCAAGGAGAACAAGACAGGTCCAAACTAYTTTAAAGTCTTTAAGCAACTTGATTCCAAGAGAAATTCCTGAAGACAAACTGCCTTTTAAAGGAAGAAAAAGAACAAATAAGAACACAAGAGTAATCAGGCAGAGAATTGAGTGATATATCAACATCTTCCACATGAAACAGCAAATCTTGTTGCATTTAAAATTACCTTTGATGAATAAGGTCTTGTAAGCCTTATAGAAATGTGACCAGGTGTAGAATTAAGAACAACACRCATAAAGATCCCTGCAATCTTAAAGACTGGGAGCTGCTAAGTTCCCACATCCAAAGACCTTAGAGCTTTACAATAAACAGCTGGGTCTGTTTTCTTTTTAGCTGACTCAGTTGCATGAATTAACATGGCCAAAAGCAAAGGCAGGCCGAGCACCCGAGACATTYGCTCCTTTTGGGAGACTCAGCGATGCCGAGTTGTTAGAATTTAGCAAGGCATATTTAATGTATGCAAATAGGCATTTTACAGTGAGTAACGGTGCCAGATTTTCCAGATTGCTAGCACTGTCCTCCATTAAACGTAGAGGACAAGTTCACTAAATATAGTAGCAGGGCAAGAAGCAATAAAGATAGTGAATATATCTAGCGCTTCTGTTAATCTTAGGCAACACAAAACTGATATTTTTGCTTCTCTAAAGTCGATGTTATGTGTTCTCAAACCACTAGTAACATCCATAGTAACGTTGTGTCACAACACATTTAGAACACACAGAATTCAGCCAAAACCCAAAAAGGCCACAGGAAAAATCCTGAAGAGACATGAAACTGAAATTATATAACATACAGGATATTGTATAGCTTGAGTCAACTAAAATTTCCCTTAAAATAAATATTCAAGTATTCAATAGTGCAAAGACACCCAGACATCCTCTGAGGGAAAAAACATTAATACTCCAAAACATATAGCACATGTAGCATAAATTAAGTCTTACCTAGCAATATACTCTTTACAACCRTGTCTAAGGTGGCTGAAGATGCTACGTGGCATCACAGGGCACAGTGGAATTTGTTCAGATGCTGGAATTACTCCTCTTTGAAGCCATCCCTGATGGTTGTTCCCCTTCAGTTCCAGGGTGGTAAGAGATAAAAACRTAAAAGAAACTTTTCCATGGAAATGGAATGATCCATTTGAATGATCGAAGCAGTTTCACTTAGCACTGCGTGAAGACAGCAGCTCTGCAGAATTAATGGTATGTGCATTAGCCAAAACAGATTTGGGGTCCTCTCTCAACACTCCATTCATCTTACTTAATCTATTCCATGTTTTATTCATGATTCTTTTTGAGTTCATTTACAAAATTATAATGCTTAGCTAAATTGGAACACTGCTAACAGACCTTTTGAGAATCCTCTTTTTCCATTACTGGTATGAGGCAAAATAAGATTAATTTTTTTTTTTTTTTAAATAAAAGTGGGGAAAGCTATGTAATAGCTGCAATAACACCCTCAAATGTAATAACATAGTCAACCAATTTGATGAACCAGCTGCCGGTTCAAGAATCTTCTCCCCCTCATTTGTGGTTCTGTATCTTGTGCTGGCCCAGCTGCATCCTGCTACACCACTTCTTCAGACCTTCCATCGAGACTTTGGGATAGCCCAAGAACTTCCCAAGTGCCCTCTCCTTGGGCTCAGAGGTGTTTGGGGAACCATGCCTTTCAATTGGCCTAGATAAGGATTTTTTGTTGGTGGTGGTTGTTTTTTTTTTTTAACCTATTCTAGCTGCTTTCACAGTCTAACTGAGCCCTCTCCAGGAACCTTTCTGCAAACTGTTCCAGGATGCTGTAATGCTAAAATACATKTATTGGTTGCAGCTGGGGGAGGAGGAGGTTCGGGCTGCGGTTCCGAACCGCCCCAATCAGTTTGCCTGACAGACCTGCAGTTCCTGTGGTAGCCATGGAAACCAAGGTACCGGAGCAGTGACACACACGCAGGACGCTGTCACTGCCGAGTGTGCATCACTCYCAACCCCAAGGGCAGAGAGGTGTCTGTGTAATCCTGTTTCTCCTGTAGCCACCAGGGTCTAGATCAGGCTCAACAGATACCAATCCATGCAGCTCTCCGACCATCTCAAGACATCTCAGGATGTTTGCTGGGATGCAAGGCCAATGCCAAGGAAGACAACCTTGTCCAATCCAGAAGAAAAAAATAGCAAAGGATGGGAAGAAAAGAGATGTTCCCAGCTAAGCTGTGCTAAAAAGACAAAAATCTGAGTTATCTCTTTTCACATCAACAGTTCTCGCSCACAGAAGTTTGCATTTTGATGTTTCTTTCAGGCAGTAAACTACAGAAGTCAATGCAATTCTCTGACCTGGAGTGACAGTCAATAAACATGCTCCTGGGCAGCCTATTTTCTTGTGAGGGAAGTAGCTGGAAGATGCTGAAGGACTTTCCTTCCATGTACAGCATAAAAATGTACAGACCTGCAAACCTGGAGGCTCGGCTTTTAAAGTGTTTTTAAAAATAGATGAAAGTTTGATGGAAGATTAATTAAAGAAAGCAAGGAAACAGCCTGGTGCACACTTGCTTTTAGCAATACCTTATTGCAACGGTAGGAGATGGCTCCACGCAGGTTGGACAGGCAGCACCTCAGAGCAGCACAGATCTGGCACAACTTCTGGGACGAGGCTAATTTTTCTTCAGCCTTCAGCTTTTCAGTTTTGAGACCTTCTCCCTAAATGGAAAGCATGAGCCATTGTAAACCCCGCTTCATTTGCTAAGAATTAAGAGTTTTCAGGTTACTGAACACAGCTGTTTCTCTCCTTCTCATCTTTCTAACCACCACAGGCATTTGCCAAATGCAAAGGCTACTTAAGGCCAACTAATAATTAGACTAAAGATGGGACTTTGAGATGCACTTCAAGCTTGGCCAGAGAAATGGACTTGGGTGCATGTGAAGTGCTCATATTTTAATTACTYATTTACATTCCTTCACTAAAAGTGGAAGATAAAAACAAGTATGAAGATACATTAAAAAAATCAATCTAAGCAATATTTTCGGAGGTTTTTTTTGCTTATGCAAGTGATAGTTCAGTCACCAYGCACTTGCTTTCAACTGGTGAAAACAACAAGCAGATTTCTTGAGGTTTCTCTTGCATTTGGAGTTATAAATGGGACTGAATAGGACTTTCTGCAGGAGGAAGGTCTCAGTAATTCCCACTGCAAAGACCAGCTCGGGAAGACGCCGGGAATCTCCTGCTTCCAGCTCAGCCTGGCTGCTTTTATTACACCCCTCAGCCTCTGAGCTTGGCCTCTAAAAACACTTTAAGGAGCTGCCATAAGCCTAAGTGCTCTGTTCTTGCATTTTCACGGAAGAAAACTTCTCTCTACAGGGAAGCAATGAGTAACTTTTGTCTAGCATCTTATACTTTATTTCTTTCCAATATCCATGCTCTTTACTCCGCCAAAATCTCTTGGCAGCATCTTTCTGTCGTGTTATATAGGAGCATTCAGCTGGTTTAGCTCTGAAGTGCTGCTCTCCTCCAGCTCTAAACAAATACCCTGGGTATCCGCTGCTCCTCAACACAAGTCCCCCCATTTCGCTCCCATCTGTTTTGATTAAATTCGCTAGACAGCCAAAGCCCTTCTGCCCTTTGGAAGTTATTGCCTGCCAATAACCTAATAAAAGAAACATCTGGAAACCTTTAGAGGTTTTGATGCGTCTTATTTGATTTTCAGGATGAGAGGAGGAGGAACAGGACTGAAGGAGTGGATTGAAAACAAACATAGGATGCTAAAACTTGAGACCTTCAAAATCCTGCTGTTACCGCTGGGTTGGAGCAGCTTTCACACTGGGGCAGCTCTTGGTTCTTCTTCCTTTCTTGGTGCTTCTTGGTGCTTTTTGCTTTCAGCAGGTCTATGACAGGACTAGAGATAATTCAGCCTCTTTAGTGCCCGATTCTGGAAGGAGAAAAATGTACTAAGTTCTTCTACACGTATATACAGCACTGCAAACACAAGTGCAGCTTTAAACAGAAGGTCCCAGAGTCAGTGGACTTGTCCACCTCGGCCCTAACCCCCAGATTTAAGCTGTTCTGGGTGAGCTACATGACAATAATGATTTGGGCCTCCACTTTCACACGCTTCCCAGATCCCTCTTCATTCCTCCAAGAACATCCCTTGATATTGAAGGATTCATAGATTCCTTTCCTTACAACTTTCTCATCAGCACCGTAGCAGGTTGTGGCATTTGCAGCTTCCAGAAATGAAACATTTGTGAGCTTTTTTTGCTATTTTATAATGTGCTTTTTCACTAATGTGCAGAACAAGCTCGCTGATAACTTATTCTTCATTAACTGGTGACAGAGCTTTGGAAAAAAAGGGTCTTTACAGCTCTAAGGCTGACGAAAGCAGTCACACTATTGTGCCAATAGCTGAGCTCTTCTAAAGCCTAGCAGAGATTGGGTCAAAATAAACAGGATGGAGCATGTGCTGGGTAGAAGAAATGAATCTCAGAAACTGAAACTATAACATTTTTATACAAAAAGTAATTAACTTCTAGCACCTTCAGTTTGGAACACTGAGTCTGAAGGCCCAAAAGGCTTAATTTTGAAGAGCAGAGCAACTGCCCACAGCAAAATCACTTTGATGTGTCACAAGCTGGGAACGTAAAGTCAATAGATGTTTTGGGAAAACTAGTCAATAAAGCAAGAGCTAGACCAAGGAGAAATTATTCTACCTGAGATCCTCTTATCTCTCGCTCTCTCTCTCTCTCCCCCCATGAACATTCAGCAGTTTTGGATAAGCAAAATGGGAAGAAACAGATCTCCTACAACTGAAGGAAAATGAGCTCAATTTTGTTCTACAAGGATGATCAAATTGGCCAAATCAACTCTCCTCTGGGATTAACAAGGAAAGCTGAGACATGGTAGATGCTGGTGCTTATGTATTAACACAGTCTTATGTATTTTTTCCTACAGAAATATTCAACTACAAGAAGGAAGGTTTCTGAAAAAGAACGTGGAAGCTTCTCAGAATAATCTGTTTAATACAAGGGATACAGAAGAATTATTTCCAAACTGGAATCTGACATTTACACTAGCAAAAATAGTATCTCTGGAAAGATTAGGGAATTTGAAGACACAAGATGTGCTAACATGTCTATTTCAGGACATAAACCTATCATCAATGGGTAAAGAAACCTGTTCCTCCTCCATGACAGTGTCACACTCAAGTAAGGAAATTCAGAGAGGGTAGGTCGGAATGAAAAGGGGTTAGGGGACAAATTCTTCTTCCTCTCCAAGTCAATCCATTACTAGTTACAATTAGCAATAAAAAATGAATATTTTCCACCAGCACCAGTGGTCTGTTCAAAGTGCTTTGTATAGTTTAAATAGGAATTAGTGCTAATTGACAGTTTCCAAAACACACAGCAGTAATTGTTTACAGTTGCAGAAAGAAAGTATATTGTTTTCAGTGTTGGTTTGACATATTTATCCACTTAATCCCTCTCAGTTAATTCCCCTTGATGGGTGGAAATAAGAAATAATTGAATCCYAGCATCTTTTGACATTTACCTTTCAGCAGAGGAGCTACTTCACTTTGAGGTCAGGGCTTCAGGTTGGGGGGAAGACCTTGAACTTTCTGTCTTCTTAGAGCCAACACTCRAGTCCTTGGTTTCCTTTGGACAAATCAAAAGCACAGTCAGCAGCTCCAGAAGGTTCGGAAGCACGTTCAGAGTAACAGAAACTTTCTTTCTTACAGAAGCAAAGCGTGTACTGAGGCTGCTCTTGGCTTGGACCATGCTTTATAACATAGCCCGAGCTAGGGCAGCTTTCCATGCAGAACAGGGAAATGCTTTCAAGGGACTGTGCCATTTGGGATGTTCCCACATACACATACATCCTAGGGACCAACAAAAGTCGCTATTTAAATGCCCTCCTACTTGGAGATACTTGAATCTGAGCTGGAGGTCCCACTGACAGCACCTTCTAGGTAAGAAGTTKGTCCCTTTCAGGGGTTTTCATAAGTTAAATGTGCTATAAGCTTTTATGAAGCCTATTTTGTGCAAGGAAAGTGAAGCCCACCATAGCTTCCTAGCTAAATGATCAAGAGGCTTGAAAAGTAAAAGAAACTCTCCATTCCTACCTTAATAGCCAACAACTATTAGGTGACAGTGAAGTAAGACCGTGACAGCTTGATAAGGCTGGGGTCTATGTGTGTGAACGCTGCCAATGGGCAATGGTAGTTTAAAAAAAGAGGTAGAGAGGTGGGAGTTCTCCCCTACAGAGGCAAACCTATTTAACCGAAATAAAATCCAAGCCTCCCTCCTATGAAATACAACACAATCTGCATGAACAAGATGAAAAGCAAACATGTTGGGGCCACTCTGAGTGAAGCACCTCCCGGTTTACAGCCCTCCTCTGTATTTTACAGTTTGTAAATTTGGCTGTGCTGATAGAGGATGTGACATAGAGGAGGTGGCAGGTGCTGACTCCTGCTTTTACACCGAGCAGCTTCCAAACGGAACGGCCTGCAGTCCATCACGTCTCTCCATTTGCTTAGCACACTTTCTAAACTTCAGAATGAATTCAGGAAACAGAGCAGCTATGGAAAGAGGCACCACACGATGCTGCACCTGCTGAATCAGGTATTTCACATGGCGATAAATCCTACCTGGAGCCAGCTCTTGCTGAACTGAAAAACAAAAGGGTAAAAGCAAGTGCATGCAGACAGGCCCATTAGGTCCTCCCCTAAATAGATAAATCTAGAGTGTGATATTAAGAAAACAGTAAGTTGTCAGATTCCGGGAGTTAAGAGATGAACRCAGTTGCAGGGTCAGCCACAAAATCCAGGGAGAAATATTGAAAGAGATGATTAATATGAGCAAAAGTACTAGCTATCATAGGCTCAATTTCACAAAAAAGTCCTCCCGGGACTGCTTCAATGACATTCTTGATGGCAGTAAAGAAGAGAAGCTAAGTCAAGCAGTGCTGAAGGCCAAAGGTAATTATTTCTAAGTGTATGAGCTAGGAGAGGCTGTTTGCACAAGGGGTCTCTGAAGCACACGCATTTCCCCCAGCTGCTGCTTTATGAACCTTGCAGCTCTCCAGCTGGGGCTGCCGATCTCTAATTCCCTGTTTCCCAACAYAGGTGCCAGGACTGCAACTTCTGCTCTCATAGTCCCAGCTGTGACTTGCTGAGGCTGAAAGACAGCTTTGAGCTAAATACTCCAAATTAGCAGAAAGTTTAAAAACTGAAACCTGGGCCAGCATCTGCACCTTAACAAAGTGATTCTGCTGGTGGTTAACCTGCTGGGAAAGCAGAGTGCAGGTTTGCATACTGCTCTTAAGGAGGAGCAAGAGTCTATGTGACAACCACCACTATGAACCTTCCATATAACATTTACTTTTTTTTYCCCCTAGCCACGTTTATCCTGTTTCGAAAATCTCTTCTCCCCCGACACCCARTGTTCACTAACACTAAGCACTTCCCTTGCCTGTGTTTACCTCTCCCCTCCTGAAATGATCCGCAAAACCTGAAGGCAGGAATTGCTGGAGAAGCAGCTGAGCAAGGAGGTGGGCAAAGGGCTGGCTCTGCTGCATGGAGGCACCTGGGATGTCCTCGCACAGTGCCCAACTCACTCCACTTGCTCCTCTAACACTTCATGCAGGATCCAGGCAGGATGCTTCTCTCCTCTACTCCTCCCCCAAGGTTGCTTCTAAAACAAGAAAATAATGTTTTTAAAACATGAAAATGATGCTTAAGAAAATAATGCATAGAAAATATTTACGAGCCAAACCTTGTTGTCACATACATTATATATATTTAGTTATTTGTAAAAGAACTATCCCTTGCAGGGCTAAAACCCTCAGACAGTCACTTCATTGAACGTTGTCAYGATGAGGCCCTTCTTCAAAGGGAGGCTTGTAAGGAGCATTGTTGAGCTCAGCACGAGTTTATATTCAGTACTTAATAGACACTACTTTTCAGTGAAGGTGAAAAAAACCTTTAAATAGAACACTTTAAACCATTCCTCCTCAGCGAGCCCGCAGTAAATCACATTCAACCAAAGCACTGGGAAAATCTAGCACTTCCATTTTTCCATACATCCTTCCTGCTTAATGTATAAGCTATAGTTGAAGCACAGATTAATATCCACCAGGTCCCTGATATGCCATCGTTTGTCACTGCTCTGCACCTGGGTGTACCTGTTCTCCCAGCCCTTGCAACCTGCAGGGCGTTTGGCTTCATCTTTCCTGCTCCTTTTTCCTGCCCAAATGACCTCAACAAATAAACAAATAAAAGCTGACAGCAGAGATGCAGATTTGTGTCAGTGGTTAAAATTTATTACAAAAAATAATATCCCCAAACTGCCTCAGCAGCCGAAGAATAAGACTCTTATAGACATTAACATGACGTCTCTGTTCTGAAGTGCAGCCTGTGAAATGAAAACTATGACCAGATTTTTAGTTCCATGTGTAAATACTTATTATACTTCTAAGTATTGACTTGGAATTTGCATAAAAGTCTCCAAAGTAAAACAGGAGACCCTATTAAATAATATTAACTACCTTCATGCCATGCCCGGMATACCAGAAGTAGAGTTAATTTTGAAGATGAATTTGGAAAAAAAGTTCAAGTCAATTGAATGTTGAAGGGGAAAACTGMAAAATGGGTTGCATCGTGTTGAAAAGAAGCATGAGCACAGGGTGGGCAACAGTCTGTTGTGGAAAAACACAGAACAGACCAAAATTGCTTTGCTCAGGTCTTGTAACAAGACATGAATGAGGCAACTTCAGTCAGATCTTCCCTTCATGCTTTTTGTGGGGACCTGCATGTCATCCCCAGCCACCTTAAACTTAAGGTTCCCCACATGCCCAATGCTTCTGCATTGCTTTGATAGGGGAACCAGTCAAATTTAAGGYAAGACAACCGAATTTGTGATTTTTCAGGCTGATTTAATTTGCAGCCTCCAAGATCTGCTTGGAATTTCAAACCATTTGGGGTGAGCAAGGGTGCTTCTGGAGACCCACCAAACTAACAGAGATTTGGATGACAAAATGTTTGCTCCTTTCTGCTGCTTCTGCACAAGCAGTCTGTCTCCCATGTGAAATCTCGTAGCTCCTGGGCTTTCCCATTGCTATTTTTATTCACGTTGCCCAAAGAAATTAATTAATTTTAGACTTGGCAAATGTAACTTTACAGCCCAGGCAGCCCCTATCTGCATTGCAAAGTCTGACTTGTTTCCCTAAAGTAACCAGATTTTCTTCAATCTGGAAAGAAGAGACCYTAAAGCAGACAGAGGAACCCCTGGCACTCAGGCCCAAGGCATGGGGACTGTGCCCACTCCAGAAGGGCAAAAACCAACAACAGAACTAARGGGTGTAGAAATAGTCTTAGCATATTTTACACTCTCATTCAACAATGAGAATTGCTTATAAATAATAATCTATTTTTTCCTCAGCAGAAGGTAGACACGTAGATTATTTTTCTTTCCCCCTTTGCAAATACCTGCAGCTGGATGCAGCCAGCAGCAGTGGTTCTAAAAAAGCAAATTACCCTTTTACACCACAAGGACCATGGTAACGTTGTGCAGGAGGCTCGAGGAGATTCACTGCTCACGGGGAAATTCCTGGTGCTCCCTCTCCAGCAACTCCGCTGCCATGGGTGTCATTAAAAAGAGGGAGCAGGAAGGCAGATAAACAGGCAAGTCTTAAAAAGCAAATGCGTTCCAACTAGTGGTTATCACTGCACTTAATAATCAGTGTACTAATTAAGAGGCTAAGTAACACGCTAGCTCTTAGCTTCTGGTAATTAGTGTTTTTTCTCAGATAATAACAAGCTGAAAAAAAATACAAAGACTTGAATCCATTTTGCTGCTCACCCTGTCTGCATCAGGAAAGCCTGTTATGGTTATTACTGTTAATGCTTAATGCTGAGATAAGTTATGCCTACTTCTTTTCAAAATAAATTTTTGTTGTGGGTGTAACTTAGGTTTGGGGTGGATTAATAGCCCCAGAGCTGCCTCAGGAGCAGCATGTAGCAATATTTATTGTAACAAATGGGTAATTTATAAAGTGCTATCTTTCTAAAATATCTTTTATACCAAAGTGCTATCAAATGACTGTGTAGCTGGACAACATAGAGGCATTAGAAACCACTGAACTCAAGTTCTACCCAGGGTAAAATACTCCCCTTAGCAAAATTACTGATTGTAATGGAAGAAAATGAAGAAAATATTGCATCTTACGTCACTTCGAGTGACCTCTCACATTTRTCTTGTCAGATAATATAGGGAAAAAATACATACAGTTCTCAGCCTGATGTTGGCTTCGCTTGAATAAACTGCACTTCTGTTGGCTTGCAGAAAAACACCCGAAATGAAAAGAACCCAGAGTTATTGGCTGCTAAAGACACATCCTTCTGCTCCCATTTGTTTCTATACCGTTTTATATGCAGACACATAGAAATATTCGTCATGGGGGGGAAAAACCCACACACCTGACAGTAAATATCAGCTTCTTGGAAAATGTTTTTTAAATTTGTGTCACTTAAAAAGGATCAGTTATTAAATTTTAAATTGTTGATAAGTGAATAACAGGCAGCATTACAGGCAATGAACGCACTCAGGTGAGTTCCTTGGCTCGCTCCAAGGGCTTATCCTCACCTGCTCCCTGGCGCTGCTAAGCCTTTTGGATCACCCCTGTGTGTGTGTGTGTGTGTGCGTACAAATATATATATATAGAGAGAGATATAGATATATATGTCCTTAAATACACAGCAATAACCACAATATAGCAGCTCCAATTTACTGCATGGTGTATTTAACCTCAAGGCTTTTACCATTAGCCAGCGGAGCCAAATAAGCAGAGYACGAAAACATCTGCAATTGCCAGAGGATTAGTTTGGAATAATGTATGATTTTCTCTTTTTTTTAAAAAACAGAAAATGCCTCTGATTTATATAATACTGTACTAGGGGGATATAATTTCAATTAGTAATTGCTAATTTTTATTTAGTGTCACATGGGATAGAGGAGGTTTATTACTGTTATATGTATCATAATAAATTAGATAATATTTGCTGAAATGGAAATATGTATTAATCAATAGATAAGTGGGGGCTATAGAGCACAGTGCAAGCCTAGTATAACATTATCAATCTGCTAAAAGACAGTTTATCGTCAGATTCTATGAAAGATTTATCCAATTCTGACTTTTACCCTAGAAAAAAATAAAAAACAGGCCATGATTACCAGGTTCAGAAATTAATACATCAAGTTTAACAGGCATTATGTCACATGCAGAAGCTAAACTACTTTTCCAGAGAGGGCAATTTGCTTCCACGTGGCTGATTTATCTATTTTAATATGAAATGCATCACTCACCAAGTAGTTCCTTTCCAGATGCATTCCACCTGTCAAGCACATTTTGCTACCATCATCTATCCCGTTGCCTTGCTTCCGTCTTGGGAGTCTGTTTCCAGGTCTTGACATGTCTCCTGTGTCCAGATAACATCAGTAGCATCTTTCATGGTTGCACAGCCACATGTGCTTGGTTTCAAAGAACACTTGGTGCCAATTTGGATGTCTCTTTAAAGCTGAGTTTAGACGATGCTCTGTGGAAATAAGCTGCTCCTAGACTGGATTGATAAAGGCAGAGGACTAGGAGATGCTTTGAGAGATCACCTATAGACTTCATTTATATAGAGGCAAGACAAGCATCCCTGGAGAGTCCTCCTTCCTTCCAGGTGGTGGAAGGAAAAGGGAACAGAAAAAGGGAACCTAATGCACAGAAAGGGAAAGGGAATTGCCTCACGTAGACACTACTGATAATGAATCATATCAGTGGGAGAAGGAGACAAAAAGAGACAAAAGAGCAATTTTAGTTCACAAAAACAACTGGAGAACTGGGAAATGCAGGATCCAAACTCCTCACATCTCCTCTTCCCTAAAGAGGATGGGCAGAACAGACAACACATCAATAGACAGGACTTCCAGGACCGAGTGCATTAGAAGAGCTGCTGTTTGCAGACATGCTAGTTAGTGCACCAAGACCATATGCAGCAGAGGAAAACAGAGCCTTGTTCCAACAGCAAAACAAAAACCAGCCCTAAAGTGTGGATTTATAAACCACGTGTGGGTTTCTACGTAAGCAGAAACTGGTTTTTCTGATGCATTGAGGCTCTGAACAAAATCAATAGGAGGTGAGGAAGGCTCAGGCCAGGGCCCGAGGAGCATAGCAGGAGCCTGATTTAGCACCGTGCAAAAACCAGGCCTGATGCACAAAGAAATTCAAAGAAAAAACAAAAACCACAATATTTGCTCTGAGGTTCTCTCTCACTGGTGCTGGCTATTGCTTTATCCAGGTCGCTGTGTTGCCTTTAGCATCACTGGATGCCGCAGGCACCTGCGCATCCCTCCTCACCTGGCGCCTGCCCTGGTACCTCACAGCAGGGATTTACTGCCGAATCCCATAACAAAACCCCCTCTATCCCTTAGAAATCCATAAATCCAGCATGGGACAGGTTTCCTATTACAGCTGCAGTATTGTTGCAGTGGGCGAAGCCGCACAGCCGAAGGAGAGACAATAAATCGTGCGGCTACGAAACCCACTGTATTTATATACGAAGCAGCTTTCKGTCTCCAGCTCCTTGTCACAAATAAACTGAGATCTTCAAGTTTGCCAAAGGGATATTTATAGATTATAAACGACAATACCTTCAATCAGTTGTATCCTATGTTTTCTCTGGGATATTTTATTGTTTCCTGCAAGTCAAAGAATACTTTGCCCCTTCGACAGATGCTTTTAGAGAAAGTCTGAATGCAACAGATGGAAACATATGAAAATTTGTCATATGACTAAAATTGTCATGACTAATTTGTCACTTTGGTCTTGCCTACCAGTGTATATCCACCGCAGTCTATGATCACAGAAATCCCTTATTATAGCACTTCAAATAGCAATTATAAACATTGTCTTACTCTTATATATTACTGTTGTAGCCTGGAATGAGTCAGGACTAAGAATCAGTCRTGCCAGACAGTTTCACTACAAAACATGAGAATTTTTGCTGAGCCAACAGCCACATGGGATAAAACATTTTACAAGGCGCTGCAGCTACATGATCAGATACTCTCCTCTTTGTTTGCAAGTCAAATATCAAGATTAAATCAACTGCCAGGGTCAATATTAAAGTCCCTGACCTCCTGCCAGGTTAGGGTACACGTTTCCATGTGGGGAAATTTCCATGTGCAATTTCACATGGAAACATGACCAGAAAGGAATCTTATGCCTGAACACTGCTGAGCTGGTGCTCAGAGGCTGAGCACCTTCCAACATCAGCACCCAAGGACAGAAAAGCCCCTCATCTCATTAAGGAGAGGGCATCATTTCTGTCCTCTCTTGGTTGCCAAGAGCTGCTTTAGCCTTTTACCAACAGCTCCAAATCTCACCCTCACAGTGCAGTTCTTACCAGTAGTTACAGCTCCTGGCTCATGCTCAGTATTCAAGGCCCCTTTCTTCTACAGCACTATTTATTCAGACRATCTCGTCTCAGTGTTAAATAAACCACTTAAAGCCCGATTTTTTTAGAAGCCTTTTTTTTCACATTGATTCCTTGTTTTTTTTTTTTTCCCCCATTCACAACTTGTTTCCCAAGGCCCAAATCCCATGGGCAGGATTTCCATTGACTTTAGCTGGAGTTCTCACCTGATTGGAAGCCGCAGCACAAAGTTCTACACTCATACCTGGGGCTTGCCATTTCTATTTCTCCCGAAGCATCACTATTTCCAGCTTTGATTTCTATCCAAAGTACACACAACAAGTAGGAATTAAAAGCCAGCCTATTTTCAAGATTCCCTGCAAAGCAAAAGACACCAAAATGATTGGAAAAAAGACAGTGTGAATTGAGATATAGCAGGTCACTAAGCTAGTTTTAACCACCTATGAAATGATGGAAAATTTTAAAGAATCAAGTGAGTTTCATAAGAAAAATACTTTTTTTCCACTTTTTTTTCCCCAGGAAGAAACTCCTGTACTTACCGTCCCAGAACAATGACCAAACCAGTGATATGGTCTTCCATCTYCTTCAGGCTTTGGCTCCTTTTGCAGCCTGTGCTGCTCAAGGATTGAACCACTTCCCCATGTTCATTACTTCATTCTTCTCACTCCATTTCCAGAAGTGGTTCCTTTGGCCCTACAACACAGAGAGCAAGGAATAAGGAAGAGAAATGATGACGGAAACCAAACCCAAACAGCACATTTAATGAAATATAGGCCAGAATAACTGCAGCTGAAAATACTGCCTGCTTCACAGAATGTCTTAGTAATTCAAAGAAACTTAAATTTCAGCAGCTATCTCCCAGCTCAGACCTGTAGATAAAATCTGGGTTATAGAAATCACCATGGAAGTGTTATGGAAATTACGCTACCTCTCCTTAATACCAGCTTCTGAGGGGGGGCAGAATATTTCATACAATAAACTTCTTTTGAGGCATTTCTCCTTGCAGTTTTAAAATTATATCTCAACCTGCAGAGAGCAAACGCCTGCACAGAACRACTTCACAGAGCACTGAAGGCTTTTCCTGTAGAAACGACCCAGATTTCTAACCACGTCACTGAAGTGTTTTTGTGCTGTGGGCTGGAGTATAAACCACATCAAAAAGGCTCAAGTATAAAACACATTAAGTAAGCAATATGTTTGGTGTGAGCAAAGGTATCCGGAATGCACATCACTGGCTGAGCTTAGTGCAAGGAAGATGCAATCAGTCAAAGGAAATAGCCACAAAAAAATGATTAGAAGTAAAATATAGACTCCAGTGATCAATTATAGCTCAATTTTGTATTGCTTGATGTTCAYACAAATTTATTTTCTAAAACCCAAGGTCAGCAGTATGAAAATGTCAACCTAAGCAGCTGATTTGCTCTTTCTTCCCTATCTGGTCTTAGTGATACTTCTTTCAACCACAAAGACTCAGCCAAAGTGGTCTCAGGTGGGTAACATCGTTGCTGGAATCATCTTATCCAAGTATTTTATTTAAGCAGCATCTCAGTCATGGTCCTACTGGCATCATTAAGCATGAAGTGACCTGGTAGCCTAGAAAATACCAATGCACATGAGACACAAGGCCTTTAGATACAAGGAGCTCATTTTCATGCAGGTGTGCATGTGACAGGTTAAAAAAGGAGGAGACTAAAGCAAAATGTTGGCACAAACTCCTTCCACGAGGTCCCAAACTGCTCTTCTGCAGCAGGAGAAACTCACGCCAAGAGAAGCGGGCTTAGCACCTGCAAAATACTAACTGATCATGGTGAATATGTAAGCATCTGTTTTCCCTGCTCCAGCTAATTGGGTCCTTGGGAAGCATGCTAAAAGGAGGACGAGAAGCTCTAAAATTCAGATTTTGCTTCAAGACTCTCATTGCTTGCCAGCAATCCTGTTCCATGGGAACCTCTATTTCTCTAGAAAATGAGTATTTAAAAACATAACCTAAAATATTTCCTTACTGTTTAAGGCTCTTGTGTCTTGCTCCCAGCAGGGCCATCCCCCTGCCCCTCTTCACATGCAGGATAAAGCCCAAATCTTCAGTGATCCCCTGCAGTCACTACTGATCCTTGGGCCCTACAGATCCTCTTTCCCTCCTGMCACATCCCAGAGTCTCTAAATTCACTCTAAATTCACCTTCTGGATTCATTAATAAAATAAACAAGCTACTATTGCACTAGACGGTGGGAGTTTTGAGCCTTTAAGAGGTCTTGGAGCTTCACCCTCATCTCTGCTGTGATCCCAAGTAGCCTGAATTACCTGGTATTTAGGACACACTAGAAAAATGTCAAGTTTTGTAAGATTTTTAGCAAGGAGATGCCTCTTGTACAGAGACACGGAGTGAACAAGAGCTAATRGAGATGCTACTGATAACCAAAGTTGAGGAAAGGATGTGTTTAATGGCAAAAGAAATGCCTGTCATGGACCTCTYGGTCCATAAAGCAGGTTTATACTAGAAAGAGAAGTTTATAAAGGTAAATATATTTATATTGCTTAAAGAAAAGGACTGGAGGTCAAACTGCCAAAGATCTAATTGAGAACAGATCTTAAAAGCGCTCTATGCATCTGGGTTGAGTTCAGAGCTGCTGACCACAAAGTTGGAAACTAATTTCTTTAAAAATCCCCAATATTGCTTCAGTTATTCCTATAGACTATAATAAAATATCATCTTTWAAAAAATTTCAAGCTTTTCTTAGTGCCAAGCTACTAAAAGCAGAGACTATTTTCCTCAGAGCAAACCCTCTCCATAAAAACGCAGCCAGAGTGTCAATCAATATAGGTAATTACTAACAAAAAAATCCCACTAATTGACTGCATGGATTTTAATTTTATGAGATGGCTTTATCCTTCTGAGGGCTCCTCATCCCAGAGCTTGAAAGCAGAGGCTCTGTGAACATGAGAGCACAACAGGGATGTTCAGGCTGAATCTGGCTTTACCTGCAGCAACCATGAAAATGGACAAGAAATAGGTGGCAAAAACTGAGATAAGGAAAAGGAGGAAGGTCTTTGAGGGCCATTTACAAAAATGCTGTAGCCTACAAAGCTGCCCTTGGTCTGCAGAAAGTTTCCAGGGGATAAACAGCCTAGCGAGCTGCAAAAAGCCCCTACAAAAGCACCCTCGGAATTGTTATTACATGGAATTATTCCCTCTTTCCTGCATGGAAATAATTGGTCTCAAAAGGGCAGTGGTGACAACACAAAACCTCAGCTGCAGATCAGCTCTGCCCRGTCCCTCTGCTTTATCTCAAGCCTCACACCTGGGGATTTTCCACACTAAATACCATAGCCGGGCCTCAAAATACAGAGCTTGAAGATGTATAAATAGAAAAAGTAAAATCCAAAATGCATATTTAAAAAGTTCTTCCAAATCTGGGAGGACGCAACCACATTGAAGCAAAACTATGTTATGTAACTATTATATTACCTATTTTAATTACTTCAGGATTTTCAGTCCTCCARAGACATGGAGCAACACTTGACCCAGCCTTGGCTTCTGCAATATAATCTGCAGATTTTCCTACCGCAGGATTCATTTAGGATATACCTGCCTATCCCCATTCCAACTCACCTTCCTCTTCCCTTCTTTTTCTAGTTTAGAAGCATTTAAAGCTGAGTATCTTTGCAGCTGGAAGCTCACACTAATACAACTCACACCCCRGTTTCATCCATCAGCACCACTGCAGTGACGTGGGACTAAGTGGCAGCTTTAATTAAAGCCTAGTTTACTTCATTTAAGTGGTTGTTGATTTAAATCAAGGAAATTACATTCTTTTGGGGGGCAYGACATCATTCTATGAAAAACTGCAATTTTTATGCACAGCAAGCCCATCAGGACCAAAACCTGCTCATCTTGGCTCTTCATACATTGCAATCTAGCATATCTAGGGAAGGACATGGAAACACATCTTGCTGTATTATTGGGCCTATTTACTTACCTATTTTTTTTTAACAGTGGCAGCAATTGCTCCTCCAGCTCACAAGCAGTCCCCACAGAAGTAACTTAGTCCATGTGGTGCAGCAAGGAGCAAGTACAACCCTTTATATGGGTTCCCAATGCTAGTCAGACCTATATTTCTAAGTAGAAGAAATTATTATCCTCCTGACAGTCCTTGGATGAGAAACAAGCTTATGACCTGCTAGCAAATGATTTTGACCTTTCTGGTAAAGGTAAGAGGACAAAGGCAGATTAACTGGAGTAATTTAAATGAGTAACAAAGCCCCTTTGCAGGCTCTTTCCCTTGTCCAGGACAAGGACAGAGCTCCTATGAAGGCCCTTGTCACCTTGTATGGGCATATGAAGACCACAAGCAAGTGGGCAAACCAGCTTTGAAGTTGCTCCTGCCTCCAAGCCAGCACAAAGTAGCTCAAGCACAGCTGGAAACCTGGGCCACGGGAAAAAAAAAGTAGTTTAAGACGGATAAATATCATTATTGAAAACAACAAGCTTGGAAATTAGCCCTGGATCGCATACTGACCAAGCTTGAAGGCCATGCATGGACAAGCTAAACACTCAGTCCTGCTCATATGATTTTAGAGGATTACTTTGATATGATAATATGATCTATACAATATGATTTTAGAGGATTACCCAGAAGAAAGGCAGGCAGCAGCAGAAGCCCTGGAAAACAACCGCTTAATTCTTCCCCCAAACATCAGCCAGCCAAACAAAGGAGAGGCAGCTCTTCCCAAGGCTGAGAAAATCCACGTCACCTATGCCACCTTCTTCCTTGAGATAAAGGCACCTTTGCTTCATGCAAAGCCACAATTCCCTGATAAGCTGCCTCATGATTACCCTGAAACTTGCTGCCAATTACTGCAGCTCTGTACAGCCCACACTAAAAACAAGGGAATTGCCCTCTCCTGGGAGCACTGCAATCAGCAGGGCAGTCTCTACGCAGCAAAAGGATCATTAGCAGGTGGAAAAAGCTGCTGAAATGGGAAATGAAGGCACCACGCAGCCTTCTCCAGATGGACTACCCAGCTTTTCAATTTACAGTTTGCACTAACATTGTGCTTAGTGCTTGGGATTCAACTTAAAGATGCTTCTCCTCTAGCCTTCAGAAATAGATCTTTTTGCATAAATTACTTCTTGAAGGTCTATGCATCTAGGAACCTAAGTATATTTTAAAATCAAATCTACAGGGCAAAAATTAAGTGGGTGCAATATCAGAAAACAATGCAGAAAAATTTAACAAGACAGACACAATGAAAGTGAACAAGAGACTGCTACTGAATATGGCAGATGCCTTATTTCCACCTAGGATTTTTCCAAATCTCGTGTTAATTTATCAGAAAACGGTGCTAGGTACATGAGGGATGAGAGAAAGCAAGTCAGCCTGCAACTAGGTCTCAAAACACAGTGAAAATTGGAACTCATCAAAACCCCAAAAGAGCTTTTGTTGTTACCTGCTTTTATGATGCTGGACTCTAAGCAAGGGACATGTGGCTGGGGGACAGATCAGTGACAGCATCGCACGCCTTCAAATGCCACCGCTCGGCCCTTTCAAGTCCCTGCTTTCCGTTGGAGAGAATTTCTTTACAGAAGCTTTATTTTATGTTTGGTCTTTTTATGGTACTTGCAGCAATGAGGAGCTGCTAGGGACAGAAGCACCTCTCTGCAAAGCCACTGAAGAAACTGCAAGGTGGGTGTACTATGTGATTTGCAGAGAACGCACAATGGGAGGCATTGTGCCAATTATGAGAAGCTCCTGGGAACAAGCATAAAGCAAAGCCCACCAGAGTCAACATGAGAACATGCTTTCAGAAATAAAATCCAAATAAATCGCGTACCTGACCCTCAGATGCCCACATGCTTTGGGTTGTTTGCTTTTTAGAAAGCAAAGCTGCGTTTCTCCAATACCTTGTTCTTGCTCTGCAGCRACCTGGGAGAAGGATCATCAGGTGAGACCCTTCATGACTCCATGTGAGACTCCTGCACCTACAGACACACACAGCAAATCCATTAGAATCCCTATCTCTTTGCAAGGTTATTTATCAGAATAAGTCCCCCCCTCCTTGTGCTGCTGCCGCCGTTCTCTTCATGTAATAATCCTGACAAACTGCTCTTCTCTTCAATGCTCCATAAGCAAGGAACATAAAGACGAAGCACTGCTACATTAACACCCATTACTCTGCTCATAGCAAAGAAAACACCATATTTTCAAACACATTTCCCTCAACAACAGATGCCTCTCCACATTTTAAAAGCTTCAATTTTTAAATACGAAAAAAACATCAGACACCACTTGTAATTATTAAAAATTCATTTGTTTCTGGCCGCTTATTGCTCCCACACCAACTTGGGGAATATTGCTGCTTTTTTTCCTGAAAAATCCTCAGTACCTCTGGACTGCCAGTCCATTCAGTGTCCTTCACAAGGCTCTTGGTGAGATGTAGATGCAGTTCGTTGAATATTTCTCAGGGAACCAGATACCCAGAAGCCTGGGGCTGTCACTGGATGACACAGGGCCCTGTAGAAGGTCTCTAGCCATCCCACCCATGGACCTACAAGACCTCCCATTCTTCCTCTCCCTCTTAAGAATCACGTAGCCCACACTTCAAAGATGGGAAAGAGGAGGGCCAGATGGAATTAAAATGGCCTATGGCACTGGCAGCCAAACACATCTCACTTCCAAGCACGCAGAGACATGAAAAGGAAGCACAAAGACGCCTCCTACTCCATCTGCATTGCAACCACCACAGCATGAAAGCTTCAGGCCTCCTTTGAAAGAGTTCTCCAGCACAAAGCAGTGCTCCAGCATAAGAATCCTCTATTCAACAGTGCTGAAGCAACAAAACACGTTACCCCTTCTGCTGTCATTTTGAAGTCTGCTTTCCATTTGCTACCTTAAAAAGAAGTGAATTACCACAAAAAAAAAGGAAAGAAAAGAAGAAAAAAGGATGCCTGCCTAGCCTTTATARAATACCTCAATAGCAGAAGTTCCTCTTGCAGAAGTGAACATTAGCACCCATGGCTGGCATATTTCCTTCTGGGAACGGTCCAGTGACTTCAGAAAGATGTAGGGATATCGCTGAATGCTGATACCACCTCACTGATCTGCTCCTGGTACCCAGTGGATTGGGAACACTCGAGCTCAGGATTTCTATAACAGGCAGTATCGACCCTCCAAATCACCACTCTCGGTGCTCCTTTCCACACACCCTGCACTTCTGCAAAGCCCTTGTGCACAGAGAACAACCATCTCTTTTCTTTGTTTTCTACCAAATTGTTTCCTTTGTGTGAAAAATTAAATTGGGTGGGTAACACACATGGATTTTGGCTCATGTTTATGTTGTGATTTGCTTAGGACGAAGATGATGTGGGTTTCTATGATGCATGAGTGTTTCTTCAGCTTAGGCTGGCACAGGTTTAATGAACTTGTTCAGACTCCTAARAGCACTCGACTCCACAGGGATTGGTTTGTCCGGTCAGGGCTCCAGAGCTTTCCCTTCACCCACAGGGAAAGAAACAGGTCAGGTCTTACCAGATCTGCACATACAGTCACTGCACATACACAAAGTTGATTTCAACTTACCTAAAGGCCATTTTTTTCCCAGGAGAAAAAAAAGATAGAAGTCAGGAACTGCCAGAAAAACCTTAGCACTGACTCAAGGTTGCTTTGAATCTGCTTTAACACTGGACCTGCTTTGCTGTAACTAATGCTGAGAGGATGATTTTAATGTCTACTTTGGTTGATTGCTACTAGGATAGCTCCTAGACTGGAAGATTTTGTTTTCTGGGATATGTCTCATCCCTTCATCCTCAAAAGAGTTCTCACTGATATTGCTTCAATCTGCAGGTGTGATTTTTTAGCCTGAAGTTCTAGTGCTTTTCTTGGTACCATGAATCTCACCAGCAAAACTAACCAGAGCTAATGGAGAACTCCTTTCTCCTAATTAGTGGAATTGCTTAAACATAACAGAAGCAGAATTATGCCCTTCCACCCACGCTAAACATACAACATTATGTTCCCCAGGCTTGACAGACACTTCTCTGAAAAAAACCAAAAAAAACACACAAGGAGCACATGTGAGCAGTAAGGCACCATTTCCCATAGCTTGCTTTGGAATAGGTTGAGATTTTCCCTATAGTTCTTATCAAATTAATAGTTACTGCAGCCAGCACCGTTTTCCCAGGATGAAGAACGTCTCAATGGGACACACTTGGTTTTGTTGCACGTGCAGCAGACTGCTGGGAGCAAGGCAAGAAGCAAACACAACCCCCAGGGGTTTCATTCCAGTGTCTCCACAGGCTCTCATCAAAACTAAGTTCTTGGCCATACCCAGCAGATGCTAGGCTCAGTAGAGAGCAAATACTGTGTTTTTTCCTACCTCTTTTCTAGGTGGAGATTGCTTCCTGCATGGACATACCTTCAGAGTGGATGTCTTGGGATGGGAAGGGCACCTACCCTCAGTCCTTAATGGAGCTCAGAGYCATGTGTAGGTCTCACTGGGTCTGCAGAGCAACAAGAAAGGGAGAAAAATTATCAGAACTAAGCAAGTAATTAACTTATCCCACATGGATGGTATCAGCTAGAACAAAAACAGGTTAATGTGCAACTCTGATGCATAAGCCAAGCRCTGGCCCTCTCCCCAGGGACACATTTCACCTCTAGAGCTTAATTAAACTCTCCTCCTTAAGCAAACAGTATATTCCTAAGAGACTCTGTGGACAATTTATTCTTCTCAAGTTTATTTTCTTCCCTTAGGATCTTATTTGGTTGTCCCTTATTTTTATCGCCCCCTTTGCATATCCCATGCGGTAAAGAGAAGCCCCCCACAATTACCCACTGTCTCTGCACAGGCTCCTTCCAAAAATCTACAGCCCTGGGCTGATCCCAGCCAAGAGCAAAGATGAATTCTGCCACATCTGAATCACACTAGATTTAATTCCACCTAATACAAGTAAACAGGTTGAGAGACAGGAGACACTGCAAGAGCCTCGAGTTAAACAAAAAAACTACAGTGTAAAACTGTTACCCAAGTTAAATCTGATGGCTGGGCATCTGCTGGCACTTCAGGGCGCTGGTTTGCTCTGGAATGAAGAAGTCACCGATGTCCTCATGGCCTCAGCCTTTCCTGCTGACTTGTTTTGGTGGTTGCTCACCCAGAAGAGCAGGTCTCAGGYGGGACTGTCACATCCCTGGTGCTGTTCAGCTCTTGACAGCAACCCCCGGAGCCAGATTTCTTTCCCTAGGGATACAYAAGCACTGCAAAGGATGCAGGAATCCTGCACACACAGGACACAGAGCAGCCACCATCACCTCCTTTGTGGACCACAGAGACACACCAGCACTTCAGAAAAAACAACAGGAAAACTATGTCTTTTTACATGCAGGAATTCGAGCCTGAGCTTGGAGTTTCCCAGCACATGCTCCCATATGTTTCTTTTCAAATWCAAGCCTCCTTCATCCTTCAGGGAGAACACTGCTTAAGCAGCAACCCTATGGAACATGGGCTGCTATGGGGGAGGGCTTTTGGGCACAAAACCCCACGGCCCAAAGTGTCCCACAACTTCATRTCCTACAGGCTGGCCCAGGACAAAGGTTTCAGTGCTCTGAGGAACCCAAGGTGACACTTGAGCTAAGCSTGGCCACCAAAATGTCCCCGGGAGCCCTCTGAAGGCAGCAGTCTACCCTCCCATCACAGAGGACACACATTTTCAGTGTTATCATCTTCCAGGTTACTCAATGGGAGAATAAAACATCAAACAAGAACGTTTCATGGGACTGCAGGGGATTTCTGCTAAAGCTGGGGACAGAGCAGCCATTCATCACTTTGCCCTTGAAAGCCCTGTTGACAGAAGGCCAAATTTGGGGACAACATTGGAAAAAACCTGTGAAGGATGGAGAAACATCATAGGAGGAGGTGCCACTGCTGCCTCAGGCACACAGGTCTCAGCAGGCACCAGCCTGAAACATCAGTGGAAGASAAGCTTGGGAAAAAAGCCCTTCCCGGGCTGTCCTTCTAAGTCCAAACTTGGCACTGAGTTTCCCCGAGACACCCAAATCCCTGGGGTTGGCCACCATGCAAGCCTAAAACACAGGACTGCTTTTTAATTGCCCTGTACCCAGCCAGAAGCGTTGTCCTTGCTGGCCAGTCCACTGAAAGCAACCTGTCTTTTACAACACATTTTACTCATCCATTCAAAGGAACAGCATCTGCTGCTGCCCAGTTTCCATCTYCAAAGCTTGGCCTAGGTCCAAGTTAAGGGCCCAGAGAGGTTCCAGCACAGCAAAGTCTCCGTCCTCCTCTCAAATCTTGCTAAGAGGATCTCAGGGTTGTTGGAAATTAACCCATGGGCCACCTAGAAGGAGAACTTGTGGGCTGAAGATGAACTGCCCTCCCTGTGRTATGGGTAGAAGCTGGGATCCCCATCACCCCCAGCCACACAGAAACAGCAAGTGCTCTCCAGCAAACAAGCACTTACGAACACTAGATGGGTGCCAGCTCTTCAGACCACAGCCAAATACTTCYAGGCTAATATGTTAAGTGTTGGTGAGATTAGTAAGTGCTATTACCAGGCAGCARATATCCTGATTTGTGTGTCCAGTAGACACTGGAAGCCATGAAGCACAGTGTCCCTTAGTTTTAGGGCAGCATGGAAAAATCAAGAAATATCCATTTGGGAAGACCTCCGCAACAGCAGATCATGCAGGAATGAAGCAGGTAGGTCCTGGGAGCAGCTCCTAGGCTTTATCACAGGCATGGATGCTTTGGTGCTGACCTGTAACACATTGCAATTGAGAACTCACTTCTSTTGGCAAGAAGCCTTAAGGCAGAGGCCTCATTCCTGCTGTGTGAGGAAGCTCTGCCATCCCTTCCCCATTCCTAAAAATCACTTCTCAGCTTTTGGACACCCCAGCTCCAGCAGGCAGGGCATCCAGCACATGTTTCCCACTTAACCTCTGGCTTCACATTACAGAAAACCCATTTTTAAGGAGCTCTGCTCCACTGAAGGTGCATGGGAGCAGAATTTGTCCCCCAAACCACTGCAGCTATCACTACAAGGGTGAATTACCATTAAGTATTAAAGTACAGAACTTCCAGTGACTAGCAGAGTACGAACAGCACACGTGTGAGGGATCAAATCACATCCAGCTCCAGGCTACACAAACGTTTCTCTTGCCACCTCAGCACACACAGACCGAAAACAGAAGGAAATTAATGTACAAACCAGAACAGTCTCTTCAGCACACACAGCTGGGGCCGACTGGCACCTGGTTGTCACAGAGCACRGCACCACTTCAGAGCTGGAGAAACCCAAAGCGCAGTCTTTCCTCCCCAAAATACCCTCGACATCATCCACGCTGCACGGACCTGCCAAGGCGTCTGCAGTTGGACCGAGGCTCCCTCTCACTTGGCAGCAATTTGATGCAATTTTAAGCTGGCTCAGCCCTAAAGAGAAAAGATTAACGGGATATTTCAAATCTCACTCCCATTTTTGCCTCAGATCTCACTTGTGTAAAAGCTCCGATGTTGGTTGCTGAGCTCCTTAAAACGTAATCTGCACAACGTGCCACAGTAAATAAACAGATTTAAGCAGCGAGTTGTTTAAAAGGAGCTTGTTTAGAAGGCACACACACTGCTAAAGAGAGCTTATTTCTTATCTAACTCCGAGCACTTAGAAGGCAATCCTTCAGGGGAGTTCTGTATGCAATGTAAGATTAATTTTGTCTGCAGCAATTATTTTTCAGGATGTTCTCCATTCATATTAGGAGGTCAAAAGTTCAGCTTGTTTCTTGGCTTGGGGATGAGAAAAAAAACGGAGACATGCAAGAAAAGTTTAGTCTAACACCCAGAAAAACGGCCTCTCCGTTTGCATGGAGTGGCCTTCAACAGAGATCCTTCAACCAGAAGATCTGACTGACCACTATTTCTGCCCTACTCATCAGGGGCTCCATGTGAASAAGCTGAGGTCTCCAAACAGTGCTCAGGATCATTCTCTCTATACAGACCCCTGTAACCAGCAGCAGATGTGGTCTGAGCACTGACCATCACAAGGTAACCATCAATTTTTGCACTTGAGACCTTGTCAGACCATCCCAGAGATGAGCTGTGCCCTGTTTACCCAAGTGGGAAACATTCAGGCTCAGGCAAAAAGCATTTTTCAAAAGTGCCCAGCTTTGGACTAGCTAAGACTCTCAATTTTTCTCTGGAAATTATGATCCACAGCCCTAACTCAGGGCCTGAAAGGCTGAATGAATGTTTGATCATCTCCAAAATGTTTGCCTGGTGTTCAAGTTAGAAAGGGATTTGCATGTCAATTCTCTCATTTGAAATGGTTTAGCCCTCTCTGCTAACAAAGGAGCATGTTTTGTCACGWGGAATTACAAACTTCTGCATTCACACAAAACATCCCCTGCATCCTAAAACCTGCCCTGCTATTTCCTTCCATCCTTCCTCTCCCAATAAGGTGTCCAAATTACAGTGGTTTAACTTTGTAATAGCAATAGAATTATTAAAGAGCAAGTAGGTGCTTGTGTCGTTTCAGGCAATCAGTCCTGTAGGGTACCTGATTCCCCATGGCAGCGAAAGCTGCGTTGCCCAAGTGCKTTGCAAATCCCGAGTATCTCCATCCTGCAAATAAGAAATAACACTAAATGACACTTACATGTTATTTGGCACACATAGGGTTTATAAAATGAAGACCCAGACTCCTGAGGAAAACAACTTGCTGCTCGTGAACTGGGCAACCCCTGACAGATCAGCAGGCGAGCGAGCYGGCCATCGTGATGCCACCTCACTCAGGACAGCAACACGTGGCCAGGTTGCAAGGTGTCATGCCAGCAAAGAGGAGCTTTGCTCGTGCCTGCAGTCATTTGGAACAGTCACCATGCCTTGGCCACAGTCCTCTGTAGTCTATTTSCATCTTCAAGTACATCATCTTCTACTGTATTGTTTCCTGATGAGACTTCCCTGCCAATATAATAAAAAAGATGGGTTAAACATTAAATGCGGTTTTCAATATACAAATAACTGACTTCTGAGCACAAGATGTTTTTCTCATGCTATTCTACTGGTGATGTCCTTACAAGCCCCTCTGGGCTTTCAGGCTTCAGGCATAGGTAGCAGTGCTTCTGTTTGCAGAATGCAAGCAGATCTCATTTGATCTTAGCATCTTTACGGGCTTTTTTTTGACTTTGTTTACTGTAGCAAGAGACTAGCACAATGTCAGACCTGTTTCTTGAAAAAGTCAAGGTCAAATATTTGGCAGACCCCTCTAGCTACTGGAATTGTATCAAAACACTCTATGAAAACAGAGGTCACTGACAGCAAGCCACATCACTACAGCATTTTACAGACACCTTGGCCAGGCACAGCAAATCCAGGCTTTCCACTGTATCACACTATTTCTGAGGGAGGCTTTCTATGCATTTCCAGTGCCACAGCTTTTCCCAATGCCTTTCAAGGTCACAGCATTAAGTGCTCTGCCACCCCTCTCAGTTACTTGCCAGAGGCAAGTTGGCAAATTGAACAGTTTATGCTTTSGATTGAGTGCAGTAGGTCCATATGTCACTTACCCCAGAGATATGCTGTTTCCAAACTTCCCATCACTGCTACTGCACGTTCACACTGATGTTTCTCTGCTCTGCAAGCACTGCTGCCCACTCTTATTCCTAAGGAAGCTTTTCATGTAAACAAGACCCTTTGGAGCCTCGGATCGTGTGTCCTGTCTCCTCATCCCAGCAGCTACGTCCATGCAGCCACTGACTGCATGAGCCAGTTGCTGACATGGTCCCACCTTCAGGTGGGCTCTCTGCATATYGTAAAGTTGCTCAGAGGCAAAACTCCTCCATGGAGCAAAATGTGAGCAGTAAATACCCCCAGAAGGAACCGCAGGTGACAGTGAGTATTGTCCCCTCAGGGGAAACACAGAGGCCAACATCAAAGATTCTACCTGCAGTTTGTACCGCTAACACAGTGGCGACCTGCCAGAGAACACACCTTCTTAAGGACACAAGAGAGCTACACTGCACAAATTAAATTTCCRAAGCCACCCTGCACTTCATTACGTGCCTGCAAAGGGCTGTGTAGAAACCCTTTTTGCTCCATAATAGAACATATCACTGCAGCGATCCAAACAGCACTAACACGCATCAGTCTCTTTCTAAATGCTCAGGGTCTTTCTAAATTGTGAGCCCTGGAGATTTCTGCTCAGAGCAGGGCCCTGTGGCAGCTGATATCATAGGGAGCCTTAACGCACACTGACCTTGCAGCCCAAACCTGAAATCCTCAGCGTCGCGCTACAAAGCCGCTATCAAACGGGCACAGCGGGTGRCGAGGTCAGCCGACCAAAACCTTTAATCCTTTATGAAACATCAGGTGCTCCTCAGCTTACAGAAATGCCTGAAAAAAATCCAGGACAAAAAGCCGAAATGTCACACATTAGGAGTACCTAGGTGCATTTTGTTAACAGAGGTTGCTCATAGAGCTTTTAAGCTGGTTATAGRTATTGAATGATTTGCTGGATGAGGTAAAACATGCAAACAGGAGCTGGCTTGTGGCTATGTTCAAAGAGAGCCTTTTTCTACTTCAAATAGTGTATTACCCATAAAAGAGCAATTCCTGAATGGATTCTTCCTATACACATGACACTGGAGAGCTGACATGTCTGTGCATAGAAGCAGCCATAAAAGAGTTGCTAAAATTTAATTGTTTCATGTGTTATCACTTCCAAAAGGCCATCTGAAAGACTAGAAAATGGGCTCACAAAATGCACGTTGCAGCACCCAGGACCAATCCCATGTGCTCTGGGGTGCACGGCCTGTGTTAGGCATGCAGTGCTCTGGAGCAAGAGCTGACTGCCCTCCTTTTGGTTTTTTTGCACAGTCCTTGGTATCACCAAGTCCAGAAATGCTGATCCCTGCCATTGCCATCAAGCAGTTAAAGCACTACAGGGCCTTTCCTCTGCTTGCTCACTGCTGACTCAGTGCAATTTGCTTTACGCTCCTCATGAGACTGCCTGTGAGCACTAGCAAACCTTGGGGATGGTGACACAAGGCTGAGCAAAGACGTCCCCTGATGCCATGAAGGTCATGGATGCTCCTCTCTGCACAGCAGCCACGTTGAGCTCAACAAAAGCCACTGCAGGGCAACCCCCACGTAATGAAAACATACTTTAAGGAAGGGATTTTTCCTCCTTACCTAGGAATTTTGTTGCATGTTCCTCTCTCCATGCAAGGGTGACCCTAAACAGTAGGAATTCCTCCTGAGATGGTCTCATTACCATGTCACATCTGCAGGACAGACACAGATGTATTCATCAGTAGATCTTTGGATTCAAGATGAGAACATTCTCCTTCTCATATCAGGTGTAGAACAGAGGTTTTTAACTCATCTGGAGAGGAAGAAAAGCAGGGGTTGATATATCTAATATTGCGCTTGGTTTCCAGCACAGGCCCTGGCATCCCATATTTGCTTTCCTCATGCCAGTTACCCAGCCTGTGGATCAGGATCAGCCCCTTTCACTGGGGACATCAAGAGCACCCCTTCCAACGGCCCTATAACATGCACAGCACCACATATCAGGCACCCTCTGCATCCTCTCYGGGATGGAAAAGCCACTCACGCCAAAGGAATGAGCTGGACAACATGGAAAGGGATTATGCGAGCTCTGCCCTAGGCRAATTTTCACTCACCCACTATCTACTGCAGAGGTTTTTACATGATTTTTTTTACTTTGGAACATTACAAAAGTAGTTACCATAGCAATTTCCACATCACTTGATGCTTCTGCTACCTCAGAGTACCTATAGAAATTCTTCCGCACACACCATGTGAACTTGTTCCGGGAGGAAAAAGCRACATCTTAAGTATCCAAAGATTTTTAAATCCTTTGGAAAAGTGTTACCTTTGTTCCAAGGGAGAAACCTGGACATTACACAGCGGGAACTTGGTGCATTTTAGAGGAGACTGGGGAATTCAGGTATTTGTCAGCAGCAAAGCAGCCACAGAGAAGCGCAGAAAATGTCTGCCCCAAAGACGCCTCCTGCTCTGCCAGAGATGCTTAAAGAGAAGTTTTGTTTCCATGGTGACTGAATTTGGACTAAGAGCAGCCCCTGCATCACACACGGCTGAATCCAAAGCCCAGGTGCTTTTGTGCATGCAGCGAGCTGAGGTTTTATCCCTGCCACATCCCAACATGGGCAAGGCTTCCCTCTGCAGATGCAGGGGGAAAAGGCAGGAAGGAGCAGCTAAAAGTGAGCAGCCTGACTGTGCAACATYAGTAGTAAAAAGAGCTCTAATTTTCAATACTATAACAGWTTTTTTCAACCATAAATCAGAACAAAGGGCATTTGCCAGTTAGGCCAATGGTRTGAATGGKTTTTTTTTTTTTTYCCACTTTCCTTACCTTTAAGGCATAAAAACCAACAGGAAAAGCAGATTTCTGAAGGTGATAGAGAAACCCAAGCTAAATTAAAAGGATATTTCTCAGAGGCAGCAGTTTTAGCATTTCCAGCCACCGTTTGCCAAGTTGCACAATTCTCAGTTCAGCAGAGTTTGGATTATTTTTTTTCCAGCAAACAAACCCCTTYAGTGCTCCTTGCTGTAGGAAAGAAAGAATAGCAGCTTCAAGCAAGAAACCCAGTAAAACAATAAGCACTAGATGTTCCCATTTAAATATATCTCAAGGATTAGAGCTGTCATTAGCKAAGTTGCCCAATATTTTCCATTAAAAGGCCCTGGGTTGGGTATTTATACTGCTGCCAAGCTTTAAGCTGAAAGCTGACATGCTGACTGGCTGCCCCAACCAACATCTTGTATTATTTTTGTGTTTTAGCTAAAGCGATGCAGCCGTTTCTGCACAAAGGCTAAGAAATGAGGCGTTGCTTTGCCCACAGCAAAGAGCTTTCAACCTTTGCCTTGCTCAGYTCTACCCTCCCTGGGTCTGGGAATGCAGCTCAAAGCTACAGGGACTGGTGGGCTCCGGAGCAAGAACATCCTCTGCCATTCCCAGGGAAGCCTCCTCTAATTTAGCCACTTGATTAGCTGTGGAAAATAGAATCCCAACTGGTGTTTGCTCATAAGAGTTCAAGATTCTTTTTCTGAAGAGTGAYGCTCTGCATTTTGGGCTTAAAATATGTTGTTTTATAGAGTACTGGCACTGCCCCAGTGCCCTGACAATGAGTGTTCTCACTAGCCCAAACTCAAGAACCAACAAGAAAAAAAGATGTAACCAGGACAATTCAACTCAAATGACAAATTCAAAAGGTTCTTGGCAAATGTTTGAAGATGCAATTTTTTTTCCCCACACGCAATTTCAACAGGAGCTGCTGTACAAGAGACCAGTTCTGAAGGTGTTTTCATTTAAAGCAGAACAAAGTGACTTCCAATTAACTCTGCACACAAACACTGAGGCTTTCAATTTCTCAAAATAATTCGCTCCTCCTTTTATTTAGTTGGATGGAATGAAATGTTTTCACTCAAATGTTATCTACGAACAAGCCTGTTTACAGGGTGAAATCCTGTGATAGCAGCAGTTAAGCTCTTCAGAAAGACGAGCTGAATGGGACTCCTCTCATCTGTCTAACAAGGAGGGAGGAATTGGCCTCCAGAGATTCCCATCTCTCTTCATTTGCAGGCAGTAAAAGGTAAATGAAATCCTATCCTGAGGTTCATTTTTATTTAAAACACTGAATAGCAGCTTTTCCTGTTCGCACAAGGGAAAAATTGAGGGTGTTGACTCTCCTCACTTGTGCTTGGGACTATGTGAGGGACCCTGGTTGCAAGTGTCAGCTTGGCTTGGTGCTACTTTCTTTTTACTTTAGAGTCTTCTTCAGAAAAGCAACATTAAATGCATAGAAAGAGAGGGAAAACTTACAAATCCTAGGAAAGCTTTCAGGGTCCTGCGCAGGTCAGGAGGCGGGGGTTAAAGAAAGGATGCAGGSAAGGGAGAGGGTCCCAATATGCCTGTCCACCACAATTGCCATCTTTGAGATGGAAGAGAAATGTGTTCTAGTCTCAACCCAAYTAAATCCACTGGTCACTAAGTCATAAATTGTTAGGCAACATGCCCATTCACACAAGCTCCCTGCATGATTTACTCAATGTTTATTAAAAAATAAGAAATTACTAATATCGTAACCAAAACCTATTCCTCTAAGGGTCCTTTAGAAGCTTCCAACTAGGAGCTTCCGCCCAAGATGAGAAAGAGGTGGCAACAAGTAATTTGGAAATGGCAAATCACATCACCCAGTCCCACCAAAATCCCCAGTGTGCAAGCAAGTGCTTAGTGCAGTGCCACATTTCCAGGAGCCCATCTCTGTCTTGGCAAAGCAGATCCAGGGATTCTGCATTAGCCATTGCTTGTCCTGGAGAACCAGGAGTCTTCCCAGGCTCCTGGTGCTCTCATTCTGGTTATTGTGATCCCCGGAGCACAGCGATTTTCTGCCAATTTTGCACRCTCTGCTGTTTCCAAGAATTCCAGCTCAGTGTTAACACGTGTTTCCCAATGATCTCTCTTAACAGCCATGGAGAGAGACAATATTATCACATTTTAATTTCCTACAAACTGTTGGCTAAGACTGTGTAGAAAGCCGTGAGTGCCAGATGGCCCATTTTGTTTATTCTTTTTGCATCTACACGGAGCCATAGGCACTTCACACACTTTGCCATTAAAAAAATACTTGCCCTAAAAACAGGGCAATTGCTTTGGTTATGACATTCATACCGAAGCAGCAGCCAGCACTGCATGATTTCCAACCCCTACAGATCCTGAACTGAAAATTTCTCTTGGAAAAACTGTCAAGGGATACCTGCTTGGAGGGCAACTGTAGCATTTAACCAGAAAATCCTCTCAGCCTTGGCCAGGGAAAACATCAAGAACACAAAGCCAAACGTGAAAGCAGCAGAGCTCACTTCCATTTATTGTTTCATGGTTCCTGTAATTATTTGAAACCCCTTAGAGAGAGGAGGAGGAGGAGGAAGTTTAGGATCTAATATTTTTATTCTCCCAATTGGATCCAACTTGTCTGACTCTGGAGGATGGGCTTCGTAGGTGGCTCAAACCTATATATATAAATAGCAAAAGGACTATCARCTGGAAGTGGTTGTCTTGAGAACAGAGGGAAAACACCAATACATTCCTGTCTTGCTTTGGAGAAAAAAGCATAAAGTTATGAAGTACTTTTTAAAAAAAAGGCTATTTGAGATCACATCTCCAAATCAACAAGTGCCTAAGTAGGTAATTGGAGAGTATTTCATAGCAGAGGTGGGCTGGAGCACTTGGCACCCACCTCCATTAGGAAGGGAAATATTTATTTTTTTTAAACTAGGCCTTTAGCATCTTACCTCTGTTGGTGAGTTTGTGGAAGAGATCCTGTAACACTAAGGAAAAGCTAATTTCCAAGTAGGTGGAGATCTAGCCAATCTTGAAGTGGGATCCTTCCCATCTGCTGCCTGGAAAGGGTTCCACATGCCTCATTTCTGCAAGAAAAATGACAAAGGTAACCATTGTGTTACTCACTGTTATATTAAATAACACATAAAAGGTGTTATTCCTTGGTTGCAGTGAGAGCTGCTCCTTGCAAGCACAACTTGCACTCAGGCAAATCCAAATCCCAAATGTTCTGTCTACTTGAGAACCTGGGGGCAACTGCAACAGAGTCCTGATGAGGAGAGAAATCCTTAAGGCCATGACAAACATTTCAGTATCGTTAAATATTTATGGACAGTAACTTGAAGTAGTTTTATGCATTTGTTTCCACCCTTAAGTTCTTAGCCTTCAAATAATACCTAATATTTGAAATATTAGGTACAATACCTAATGTCCTGTCCACTCCACAGCACTGAGCCTTTATGCAAAGCCACCCAGGGGAACCACTTCTAAGGCACAGCACAAATAAACATCCTAACACGGGTTAGCCACTCCAGAGGAAGAGCAGCTTCCATTTCATTTCTCTGGGAAACGGTAATTTGCAACAGCCTTTACCTATGCAACATTCTGGACCAGATAACATAATTGCCTGTCTCTGTTCCCTGGAGGCCAGGAACTCCCCTTCAGCATCTCACCTRGGAGGAAAGCTCGGCTATCTGAAGGAAGTGCTAATTAAATACAACTCAGATTTGAGAAAAAAAGTATATTAAAAGGCATCAGAGCAGGCCGTGACACAGGAGAGCTCAGCAAATGTTTCCTTTCCAAAGCATTTAATTTATTGAACAAATCGCTGCATTTCAGTTTAATTACAGCCTGATCAGCTATCCCACTGTGTCCCAGGGAACTACAAACCTGCAGCACAGAAGCAGCCACAGCGGCTGCATTAACTTACTCTCATTCTTGCCTTCTGCTTTAGAAAGCTCAGCTAAGTCAGCTGTGTGACAGCTCTTTCCTCCCGTTGAGTCGTATCGGATCCGTCTTTGCAGTCAGGCTGCACATGCCCTGCCCAGGAAGGCTGCCTTGGAGCTCTACCCCAGCCTCAGGGAACACTCCTGCAGCTGCTGAAGCAGCAGAAATRTTCTTGCTTGTCTGATGGATGACTGGAAGGTGTTTTTCAGGCAGACAGGTTCAAAACATTGTGTAGGTGCCGCTCCATAGACWTTTGATACAAATGTCACTGGGAAAGGGAAAGGAGCAGGATAGGGAACAGCAGCTCCCCCAGCTGAAACCCTCTCAGATGGTCCCTGTGCTGAGGAGCAAGTTTTTTCCACAAATGTAAGGAGACCATTTAAGAGACCCTCTGAGGAAGCAGAGATTCCCAGCTCAAGGAGAGAGCAGTGTTGAACATTCACCTTCATGCTGCACCAGGAGAGGAWGGAGCTTTTAGGACAAGCTGCAAAGAAGCCGGAGGTAGAAGCTGGAAAATCTTTTTTTGGGGTTGTTTTTTTCCCCTCAGACATCCTAAAAACATTCTTCAATGGCTACATAAGGGTGGCAAGGGAAAGCAAGCAACACTACCTGAGGCTCTGCAGCACAGGGAAGAGATGAGGCTGCCTCRCATGGCACCCGTGCTCCTTGTGTCACAGCTGCATTAGCCACTCTTACAGGCCCAAATATCTAGAAGAGAAAAATAGCTGTATCAGAGCTGCTTAAGCACCTTCTGGAAGCTTMAAAGCCAAGCACACATAGAAAACCTCGGGAGCTTCACTTTTTCTKCTGTCAACCCTCATTTATCCTCTGCTTTCACAAACAGTGAAATAATTTAAATGGCCACAGCCTGATGAGACTGATGCTCCGTGACCCACATATCCCCTTCTGAGCCATTCTGAGGGAAGGATCTAAAGGCCTGTATTTTTTTTTTAATTACTTTCTAGTATATGATTAAGATAACCCAGAATAAACTCAAGGGAGAATTAGGGCAGAAAGATTACCTCGTGTGAAAGCTTCAAGCTGGTAGCATGAAGTGTACTCATTTCTTAAATACAGGAAAGAACTCAAATTACACCTGGAGAAAAGCACCAMATCTGTTGAGCTTCAATCCCTCTTTGCAGCCCAGCTCCATCTTCAGACTGGATCATCTTCAGCAGCTGCCCAGGGCTCTGCTCTCATGGCCATTCAGTGCCCAACTCYAGTTGGGGACTCCAGAAGTCACAGGACAGATGTCCCTCTCTTGCTGAAGTCGCACAGAAACATTATTATGGTCCTCACCTCAGCACTGGGATTCCTGGACTCTGCTCTTGGGGCAGGAACATACAACTGGACAGGCTGTCCTACAAAGACTCAAATAATAGATACCCTTGAGAGCCTGGAGGAGTGATTTCTGACAAGCAAAATCCACAGGTGCTTCAGGAATTCACAGACATGACAGATATGCCATCCCCAGCAGAGCTCATGCGTGATAAAATAACTGATCTATCTCAGAGTAAAATGTGTTGCTTCTTTTAGAAGCAAATCGCTGAAGTTAATAATATATTTGATGTTACCAAGGTAGCTTGTCTTTTTATCAGAGCAAGAGGCTCTTCCAAGTTGGTTTTTACAGCYGTTAAAACCAAACTGGAATAATTAAACAAATTGCAGAATTCACATCTTTGTAGGAATCTTGGACTCACTCTGACATTATTTTGCTAAGACAGAGGTTTGTCTAGTTCAAAAACAAGGAGAACTGAGCAGCAGGGTTTCCTCCCATCCTACAGCACTTGATGTAGACSCTCAAGCCACCCAACTCCCAAGCCACAACCTGGAACAAATGCCATCGTTGTGGCTTAGGTAGGATGTAGCTGGGGTCAGGCTGGCCACCAAGAGGAGCCAGGAAAGGCTCTCAAGTCACAGCACTGCTGCCAACAAGATGCTTCAGAAATACAGATGTTTTCTAAATGTCTCCTTCAGCCGTTTCACCCCGCAGGGTGCTGCRTGTCCCAGCGCCTCAAAGGAGCAGCCAGTTCAAAGCTACTCTTTCAACACTGGTTCCTACTGCTGTGATAAACAACCAGGAGAGAGAAATTAAYTTCAAAATCCCATTTCACCTTGTTGGGTGCCTGGCAGGGAGCAACAGGGTTTGCCTGTGCAGCCCCAGCAGWGATTTTTGCAATTCCCCCACTAGTGAAGCCAATTTGAGCAGCAAAGTAAAGGCAGAAGGGTCCAGACAGGATTGCAGAAGGGCTGATTTGAGATGTTTTTCCCTCAAAACTAAACGTTTGCAAAGGCAAGATGGGATGGGACACAGCAGCAACCTATTCCCTTCAGGCAGGATGCCTTACCTGAGGCAAGCAACTCCTCCATACTGCTATTTCGTTTCCATCTGCATATGAAGCAAAATAACTACCTGAGAGCAAGAAGGTGAATGATTAGTTAATGTTCTGAAGTGCTAAAAATTGTTATGACAGACCTCGCGCCTGCCAAATGCATAAAAATCAATTAATCTAGCTCAGTGCCATGAGCAATCCAGTAATCAGCTCTCTGAATTCTATTTTCTACTGCTTGCACATACATTTTCCCACCTTGTTTTAGTACAAGCATTGCTTATTTTGGCAGAGGTGCCTTTTTATTTTTTTTTAAAACCACACTTAAGAGTGAAATTAAATTTCACACCAGYTTTCATTCCTCAGAGTGTGTATTCATGTCAAATTTCTACACCAGCCAGGTTGCAGAAAAACACATAGACTAATTCTTACAGTCGCTACCTTGACAGATCTTGAATGACTAAAAGTAATGATGTAAAATGATGCAAAAAACATGCTTTTTTTTGTGAAAGATGTGGAAGACCTCAGGAACTCAARCTATCTGAAATTGTTAGGAGGTAGCAGTCAGGAGGCTGCTGTCTTATTGCTCCCTCCCTTTTTCTGCAGGTAAAACACAGGGGTTTTCACATGAATGTGCTTTTGTTTTGACCTGTATAGTCTCAAGGGACCTCAGTATAGGTCTCTACACACTACACATCTCCATCACCACATCAAGATCTTCAGGATTATGCTGCAGGACACTAAACAACACAGGCCAGAGYCACATTTGTAAATGCCCCCATTCCCAAACATCACCGTAAATCCAAAAAAGCAGAGCTGATTGGAGAGAATGAAGTTTAGTAAAGACACAAGTGATTCATCCAGTCTTATAGTAGCTTGAAACAGATCTAARCTACAGATAGTAGATGGCTGGCAGTCCTTCCTCCATTTACTTCTTTAGATAGTTGTGAAAATGTTTTGTAAACTCTTGCTAACTATGACTATCCTCAAATACCAGGTGAAAAACATCCTCCATATCAGAGATAAAACCCACCTTTACAAGAAGTGCCCTAAAAATGTACCATTTTCGAATAGAAATTTGTCCAACCAACCTTATGCTTTCAGCATGTCCAAATGCACATATTATTCAACCAAAAGCAGCTCATCTCTGGTACATTGTTCTGCAAACACACAACGTGTTCACACAGCACCTGTAACCAAAAATGTTTTTTCAGCATTTCTCCATGCAGAGCAATAAATAATAGGATTTCCTGATGAATTAAGTTTCAAAACATCTTCTAATGTACCTACCATCACCAGAGAGGCAGGAGTTCAAGACTAGGGTATGTTTTGCCTTTTCAAGTGCAGTATCACTGCCAAACTGTAAGGCCACCCAGAACAAGATGTCATAGTAAAAGCACTGACAAGCCCTTAACTATAACAGTGCCTCCTGGCAGTGCTATAATTAGGCTGAACATAACTATTAGTCATCTTAATTAGTATACACATTCCTTGTTTAGCACAATGAAAGTTACAAAGCAAGGATGCCACTTAATTAGGTGACCGGGAATTGACACCCATCTATATTTCACTTTTATTTTAAGTGTCCTTTTTGATATTAAATCTCATTTATATCCAGATTTGAGTATTTATATGGCTTTCCACCTGTACATAATATCGGCTGTTCAATTAATATATTCTAAATACCTTAAGGACACTTCTGAAGTTACATTAACAGTTAATTCAGATCTAYATTCCAAAGAAATACACTGCAGTTTTAGAAATTCAAGGTTAACTSTATTCCAATAGGTGCCTTATATACCATAAATTTAAGAAAGAGTGCATTCACTTACTCATGTGCCCATCATCCTTCCAGTTCTGYTGCTGATGCCTCGTTGCTTCCCCGGGACCACGTTTGGACCCTTTCAAAACCTCAACGTGGCAGCTGCMCCACTGCTGTGTCAGAGCTGAGGTCCCAATGAGCTTCCCTTTCCCCTTCCTCAGCAGGACAATATTCWGTCAAAAGACTTAGGGAGCTCAGGACCTGTCTCGGTACCTTCCCATCAAGTGTTCCCCATCTTTCCCAGCTCCAGGGAAGTACAAATCATGGAAAAGTACCAGGGAATGATTCAAGATCATGACTGAATGATTCAAGAATCATTCATTCAATTCATTCATGAATCAATTTAATGATTCAAGATCATGACACACCTCACGAACAACCCCAATCCCTTGAATACCCTTTGCAGATGCAATTTCAGCAGGTTCTTTATGAATACSTCTAAGTGTTCAAGCAATTTATTAGAGAGATGGATTTAAGGATGAATCCTGCCCTTCACACATGTGAAGGCAGCAGAAATGAGGTCCCAGGAATCTGTGGTGCTGGGAAAGGCTCTTGTGCTTCATAAGAGCTCTAATTTGGGCACTGCCTTGCACAGATCAGGGCTCTGCCTCAACCTTAGAAAACAGCAGGGCAAGAGGATCCACCCACCTCCCCGTTCCACAGGTCAACCACAGAGTTATTTATCTGCAGCTTCTGCCAAGCAGTGGCCTAAATTAGACCAGATGCTGATTTTGTAGCACCAGGCAAAGTTGCAGCAAAAACGCTAATTACGCTTCACGATTTTAATTGCGCTGGCTTCACGCAGAGATGCCTTAAAAACAAAAGGCTCCCACTCTGCCATATGTAGCTGCACTCCATATATATGAGCAGCTTTAACTGCACCAAGGCCAGAAGCTCAGCCAGAGTTTAGCCTGGAGCACCTTCAGGCCATGCTACCACATACAATAAATACCTTCCATGTAGTGCCAGGGCATTTTGCAATAAAAATGCTGCTCTGAACAAGAGCCCACAAGAAAAATGAAGACAGACCAAGAAAGTCGTGACATTTGGGAGAGAAAACAAACGTTCTTCCATGCCAGGTACCTGCTGACACTGCCAGACTCTCACCTCTGAGCTCCAGGAAACCCCACCAAAGCACTTAGCAATCTGTTGGTGTTGTCATTAAAGTCATTAGCTCTTCGTGAGGGAAAAGTCTCCACAAAAGTCACAGCTCTGGGATAAACCCCATTCCTTCCAAGTGGGGAGCATTTAATACTTTACTATCCTGGGATTCACTTGAATTAAAAGAAAAATAACAATAATGAAGAGAATTGCTTCTGCAGGCACGTGGAGGTCAATATCAATATGTTTAATCAAAGCTCCCTTTTTCATCAGCTTGAAGGCAATTGCAGCAACCCTTTTTTCACCAGGATAGTTCAAATTATTAAAGAAAGCTTGTGAAAAATTGAAATTCTCTTACCTTCCTCACTAAAAAAGCCTTTGAAAGGCAACTGGTCAAGATAGGGGAAGAACCAAAGCTGCTCTTCTCTCTCCCATCACCTACCCTGCACTTCATCAGCACTGATATGAGGCAGCATCTCATAGGAGCCAGCAAACACCTTGGCACTTAACATATCTGTAGTAAAGATGATGTTTTTTAATCTCAAGTTCTTCTTCTATATCTTGTCATTTTCTCATTCCTGTAACAGAGCATAATTGTGATTACTCTCATCTACAATAACTGAGTCATATCTTTGTTCTTATTTAATAAAGGTTTTTCTATTGCAATTAAAAACGCAAAGCAAGGTCCTACTTGGTTTACTTTTAATTCTATTTTCTTCAACACAACCCCTGGAAAAACTTYCCCTTTGGTCAAACGGCTCTTCCCTCTCATGGCTTCTCCAAAATTGCTCCTTGTACACTGAACATGTTCCCAGTCTCCTTATGAAACTTGCCCACAACCCTTAATACTTAAAATTCTATCCCATGATTTTTTGTGATTAATATAGGAACTCATTAAAGCCTGTAAATTTATGCAAAACATTTCAATTTTGCAGAAATAGATACAAAACATATCCCTATGTTAAAGGGAAGATGCTYTGAAGTTAAAAGTGTATGTTAAATAGCACACTGCTTTAGCACACCTTCTTCACTTGAAGTTCCAGCTAGACTACAATCGTGAAAAAAAATGTAATTTAAAATAAAAAGGGGGATTTGTTATGCAAGGAGACATTCTGATTTGAAATGAAACTTCCCCAACAAGCACAGAAAGAGACAGTTTTCATCTTTACCAAGAAGGATGTTTTGCTATGAGGGAGAATTGGATAAACAATATACATTTTGCTTTTCTGTCCAGAAAAATAGACGCTTAAGTATACGGCTGAGGGATTTGCCTCTAGAAAAAGTTTATTCACAATAAAAAAGATGAAGTTTCAAACTCAATAGTCTTGCAAATTAAAGCTTCATTTTTCCCTTTTTTTATGTATGAAGTTGCGGTTTTATTAAAGTCAATACAAATCTCAACTTACTTGTGGCTGAAAATTGTTGGTTCATCTCCCCCCAACAATATTCAATTTACTGAAAATTTTCATTTTCAGATCATTCCAAGCTAGTAATATTTTTTTTCCAGCTGAGCTAAACCAAAAAAAATCACCAGCACATTTGTATTTAAATACAGCAGAATAATTTCTTCTACCCCTGTATCTGTGTCAGACCAATCAGGTCACTGGTGGCAACTGTTGACTGGTAGAAACGTGAGGTTCTCTTGATGAAAAATGACTGACCTTGCTTTAAAGCAATTTAATTTGTGTCAACATCGCTTTTCTCATTAAATAATAGGTTCTAAGTGGCAGATCCTTAGGTGCAGACAAGAGCTCTCCAGGCAAGTCCTGGCAGGGTATTTTTAGGCACCTTGTAGKAATAACATACTCACTGCGATGCTTGGAGTGAGGCTACAATAATTATTCCTCATCTGCTCCCTTGTATTGATCAGCTCTGGAGAGGGCTCGTGAAACTAGCTGCTGGATGCTGCACCTTTACTCCATGCAGAAGGGATAGCAAATAAATGTAAACTTTTGGCAGCACTTGCCTGGCTGTAAATAACATCATTGCATCACATTCATTAAACACAACTACTGCTCTCTGAAAATGCTCAAAACAATAACTTCAGCATAATTCCTTCTAGCTTAGTTGGTAGGAATAACTCCTCTGGTGATGAGATCTTCTCCTAGATTTGCTATTTCTTATTTATTACCTGAAGAGACATACAACTATTGGAGATAACACAGATAACTTCACTTATCAGAACAAGCAGTAAGGAATATTCCRTACAACTGTGCCTTAAGGGTGCTCTTTTGGGGATATTTATTTCAAGCTTTTGTCACTGCAGTCGCACCTCATTCCATCTCATGGTGCCTTATAGGAAGGTTCTCTGGTTCTCAAGGTGACATATATTACATCAAGTCTGTTAATATTCCCACTAATTCCTTAGATTTTCACAGCTGCCTTTATATAGCTCTCAACAAATTTGCTCCCCTGGAATGAAACATTAACAAGATGCAAATCAGCCTGAAATCAGCTAACGAACATATGCAAATATGTATTTATGTCACCCTTGTTATTAGACCAGGTCTATAAACACCTTTGCTCAGCATACTGGCTATTAGGAGAGAAGGAGAGGCAACGTGACTTAAACTGTTCCTCAGTGACAAGACATCTCCAGGGGAAATCACTGGAGATKTCAGGGATGTTGTAGCATACATGTAGCTCATCAGAGCTGTTCTAATGATTTATTAATGCAAGTCAGTCTGGTAGTGCTTTAACAGTGGTTATCAGAGAGCTGCAGTTAACAATGTTGATGGCAAAGTACAACATCTTGAAATGTAACACGGGCTACACTGGCACTGCTTTGGCTAGACTTAAGTCTTATTTTAACCACCTGATGCCCATATGCATTAAAAAGGTCATTCAGCCCCACAGACATTTTCCATAGGATCCCTAGGTTGTTCATCAGATCCAGTGCAATATCACACACTGCTATCTGTCCTTTACGTAACACTGTTAATCAGAATGATGCAGTTTGTCATTTCTGGGTTGATGACACCCAGCCTTGTGGCCATGCAAAGCCTGGCACTGCCTATGCTCTCACACCATTAAATCCCTGGGTTAGGAGCGACAGGGCTCAATTTGCTTCAGATTGGGTTAGAGAGTCTCCCAGGCCTGGGGCCTGCACTGCAAGGGCAAGTATTTGCTTTCGTGGACTCTTCTGAGCCCTAGAAGTCCCCATGAAAAGACAGTTTCTCAACGTCCCCCAGCCCACGGACTAAAGGAAAGTGTGTTTTACCTGCAAAACTGARTTATCAGTGATGCTAAACTTGAAAACTTGATCCAAAGCCAGAAACAGTATCAGACAGCATCATCATTAAGTCTTTTTCAGTCCCATTTCTTTTTCTTAAAGTCTTCTCATCCTTTCAGGCAGGTCAAGACTTAAAGAGAGGAGATATCAAAGCAATAAATAATTACAAAGCCCCTTTCTGAGACTGCCAGCAGTGATTAGAAACCAAACTGGTTTCCTGATAAGCACGAGTGAAAATGAGACCAGAACACTTGGCAACATGAAAAAAGTTCCGATTCATTAAAAGTTGACAACAAGGCCTAAATCTGCTGTGATAAGCACATATTTATGTCAYTAATACTAAGTGGAAGTGAAAAATTTCCTGAGAGGTCTTGATTAACATCCAGTCCAGCAAATGGCACTTTAGCAAACAGTTATTAAAACTGTTGCAGATATTTGCGCTGCTTTGATTCACTCTGTGGCTAAAGTGAACTTCAAAAATCATGTAGAAGACTATAAAGTTATTACTTGGAAAGATCAAATTTTGTCCAACTTCCAGGAATTGTACCTAGTTAAGCATCTTTTCATCAAATTATATTAATTGTCAGAAAATTAAGACGGTATTGTACAAACCACTTCTGTTGTTAGGGTTGTTAAGAGACAAGACGACATTTAAGCTTTCAGATGTGAGCTTCTAGAAGAATAAGGAAAAWTAAATAAGAGGCAATGAAGGTCCAGAGCACTTCTGGATTTTAAAGATGACACTTTAGGGAAGCTCTCTAAYTTGCAGTTAAAATTTCCTACCATTTGCTTGAATAGTGAAGAGATTATCTAAGAAAAGTTAACAGTTGCCACTGATCCCTAAGACCTCCCRGAGATGTTATTTAATATTTCTAAACCTGTGAACAGCTTCTTGACAACAGCCACGGTACTTTCTGAAAAGAGGAGGTTACTGGTGCATCCTGGTTTTCCTACAGAAAAAGATATTAGTTTTCTTTGGAAAGGTTCAGCCTTAGGTGTGAAAGCCTCGGTATAGCTGTCAAAGATGGCAGGAAATAAAAGTGTAATTTAACACAGTGGAGCCAGCAAGAGACTCCTTCCATGACTGATATTCTGCATGTGCATATCCTGAATCTCAGGATTCAGAAGAGGTGCAGGAATATCCAAAATCTAGGAAAAACAGAAGGYTCTCTAATGAGAATACAGCATCCAAAAATGCTGCGGAAACTCAACCGCAATTCAGCAGGAGTAATTCAGGTCACAGTTTAGGCTTTTCACGTAATTAGTTTACATTTAATCAGACTGCTGGTATGTAAACATAATTACCATTCTCAGGCCTTTAATTGAAATTGTCAYGGCGCTACCACGAGCTGCTTCCCGGCTCCGCTGCAAGGGATTTCCATTGCCTCGTGGACACTGAACAGGCACTATCCACCCACTCTGGTCCACCTAGACAAAAAAACACATTTCAGCCCAAATSATACAAATAATAAGTTACACTGGTGTTAAGTGGGACCAACACGTTTAAGCAGCAATATTCTACCAAACTCATGCAATCATTTCTAATCCCATCAGTTAGGCATATGCTTGGTGGGATGCATATTTACAAACTACATTTTTTTGCACAAYAGATCAAAAATCATAGGAGACTTTCGACAGGCTTTGGCTTTCTTGAAAGAGCTTAGAGTTCAACTATCTAGCTGAAAGATTAAGCATCTTCTTGTAAATAAGTGCATTTAAATTTTAAAGTGGTGTCTACATCAAAGTCTTAAAGAATATCAGCCCCAGTGAGCAGGAACAAGGTAAGAGAAAACTATTTCTTCCTTTCCTCCTTTCAGTGCACAGTAGCTTAGTGTACACACAAGAGYAGAGCAGAAGCAGCCTTGTCCATGTGCCCTGCACACAGATGCTCTCCTGACAAGAGACCCATGCAGGGCTTTCCATCTCCATCAACCTCCCTGTCCCTCTCATTCCCGATCACTTTTAAACTCAACTATTTATTTTTATTTATTTTTAACTATTTGACACATATTGATTTTCCTTAGTGCTCTAGTTTGTATTTTCTTTTTGCTAAACCTGAGCTGCCGCAGCATCCAGTAACGCAGCTCAAGATGCCAGCAAAAACCCTTTTAATTTTAAGTTTCTCTTGTTTGCCCAGCAAGCCCAGCCTCGATTAGCTTTTACGGGGATGTGCAAGGAATGTAATTACACTAACAGCTGCTCAATATTTGATGAGCAGCAGCCAACGTTAGCCAGAAGGGTCAGGACAGCGTGAAGCTGCAGAGATGATGTACACTTGCAAATCTTACTTACCTTCTCCCCAAGTCTAAATTACTTTTAATGAAATGTTAACTGCAGATCTGACAAATGACCCCACGAGGCTTCAAGTTGTACAGTGAATTTGCAGGGAAATTAATTAATAGTCAAAATTTCAGCGCATGGATTTTGCTGTTAAACCAAAAGTCTTTTCACCACTTAATTTCTCCATAATATGATACACTCAAAACCTTTTCTCCCTTGGCATGTAATGCTTGTTATTTACTCCCTCTTACTTACTAATGCCAGCATGTCTCTGCCCCAATGCCTCTTAGGTAATTGCACATCCTTGGAAAAGCATCTGCAGCAGCTTCTCAAGCACAAAAAAGGAAATCACAACATTTTTCACAAAGATTTAACTCAAACTTGGAACATGGTGTTTATGCTGCACACTAGCTTACCTCCTTCTAGTACCTTTTTCTCCTTAGGTAAAGAGTTGAATAATGAAAGGAAGTAGGGACTTGAGCCTCATAGCTACTTCTCAATAAATAAATAGCGAATAAGTTTCCATCACTGTTGAACTAAGCTTGCCTTGAGCAGACRTTTACAAATGTATGGGGAAATTCTAGGTATAAACACAATACTTGGTAAACTAAAGCTTCAGCTGCACCGAGTACAGAGCTTGCAGCTCCGTCCCAACACCGTGGCTTCCTGAAGCTCACAGTTGCCCAAAAAGTAAAACAAAAAAGCATTCAATAATTTCATAAGGTGATTAAGTCAGTCAAAAAATTAGCCCAATAGTTAGCATAAGCTAACCTGTGAATAAATTGCCAGGTCTCATATTAATTGATTAGCATTTCTATCCTTAAAAGTTCTCTAGGGATTAGAAAGCACTAAAAGCAACTTGCAGGCAGGTAGGTAATTAACATCCAAATYCAACCTGGTCCAAGACCAAAAAATATGGAAACAGTGAAGCAAGAAACCCAGCTCCCACTTTGATCCAAGAATGTCTCTTTCTGGCAGAAACTCTGCTTTGCTATTGCCTATTAAAAATATGAGACCTACTTACATTTCCTGATCCTCACAGATTTATTATAAGATAATAAAGTATTATACTTAATAGAATAGCATAGTATTATATTATATATATTTGAATGAGTCTGCACATCCCTATTAGTACTAGGAGCACAGATTAGACTGTACAAATTGATTTTTTTAAAGAAAAAAGGAACAATCATTGCATGAAAAATCCAAAAATGCAGAAAATAAGACTGATTTGTCTGCCAGCTTCTTAAGCAGACTCTTCCAAAGGCAGTGAGCAGGGTGGAGAGCTCACAGATCACACACAGTCTGCAGAGCAGCTGTATTCGATCCCCCTCAGGTGGTGTTTGCAAGAACTTGCTGTGGCAAGTGGCTACAGAAACACTTTTTCCCCCCTAACAAAGCCACCTGAAATCTCACTTTTCTACAGGTTCTTTTGCTTAACTCTTACCTGGCCTGGACTGCTGAAATTCGGTCACAGACTTCTGGCTTGAAAGCTCAAAGTCACAAAACAATTTGAAATAGCCAATTTAACGGCAAGAAAAATCTCCTGGCTTGTAAYATAGATCTCGTGCACAAATGCACCATCCAGAAAAATCCCTAACTTTGAGTTTGAATAGCTCCAATAACTCCAAAAAATTCCAAGATCTTAAAAACTTTAAAAATCTAAGCAAAATACATATTTTGAGTCATATGCCATAACAACACCTGAGGATCATGATCCTTTTCACACAGTTTAGATGAATTTTGTCACTGAATATAGGAAGCAAAAACAGCAACAAATTTGGAACTTACCTGAGTTTCTTATGTCTAAGGAGTCAACTTGAAAGCCAACATACAATTAGCAATTTTATAACATATTTCTTTCTTACTGCTAGGCTGTATTAAGGCATGAAGATGACTCCTTGCAGCAGTTGGGGACTTGCTCTGCAAACAAAATTAAGGAAAAAACTAAAAATCTATCAGCAAACCTGAAAAAAACCACACAGGTATAGTAGGGTGCACAACACTCACCCTAAACTAACTTGACATATTGGAACTTTTTATGGCAGCAATAATCACCTCAASAGGAGGTTGATACCTGATCAGCCTCACTAGGTGACAGCTCTGATTGCYTCAACACTGAAATATGAGTTCAAATCACACAGATAATAGTAATRTAAAAGCAGAACTGAACTACATTGGAATATCTACAATGCAGAATAGGCTAAGAAAGCCATCAAAAAAGCCAAGAAAATGATGAAAATGAACAATAGCAGCTTTTTAAAATTAAAAGGTGTTACTAGTAGCTGGCTGGTTAGAGAAGCCTAARCATTTTAATCTAACACTAGGACCAAAATCACTGCTGCAGGTCTTGCTGTGCTCCATCTCAGTTGTTTTGCTCCATTTGAATATTAGATAATCTAACAAATTCCATTTCACTTGCCAGATTTCTGTTTGTGTGCAAAAAGTAAAACAGCCAGGCATTACAGCATCAACAACTTATGTGGCAGTTGGAAGATTTCCTTTAGTGAAATTTTCTTTTATACATATTGGGTTTAGTCTAGAAAACAAAATGTACAGAGGAGGATGAGATGGTGGGGAAGCTTTGGTCAGCCGCCCATCATAACAATCTTAAATCATGAAAAATAAGATGGCTTCATTTCACTTATTCTCAAAGAAAAAACAGATTGCATTAAATATTTTAATATTCTTCACGTAGAGGCGCCAAGAGTGGAGTTAATTCTCCTGAAGCAAGGAAAAGGAGGTTAAATACACTCCAAAAGAAAGGCCTGGACCTGCAAGACAAAGCATTAGCTTTTATCCCTAGATAGGGCTTAATTCTTTGCTATAAGTAAAGCCCCAGAAGTCTGTATGAGATCAAACTCACACTGAAGAAACTGGACAGCTGCTAGCAGATTACACCCTTTTACACAAGAACTTCAAGTTTTGACAGGAGCATCCAATCAGATAAGGATTTTGATAGAATTAAAATCCCCTTATACTCAGCAATTCCCTCGTGGGGTTTGTGCTGCCTTTCTTGCTGCCAGTTTTCCTCTTTTCTCTCTCTCTTTGCAGGATTCCTGAAGGATGCTCTGCATCATCATCATCCCCTGCAATGCCTTGGTGGTGTTTTCACAAATTCACAGCAAAGATCTCACCCTCTGCAGCATGCCAGCACAAACACAGATGCAAATGTTTGTGCACAACGTGATGCAGCAGGAGCCTTTATAGCCTATTTCAGCAACGAGACATCTGAAAGGAAAGGAACTTGCTCTAATAAAACTGATGTAGCTGAAAAAACTTTTGGACATGAAGGTCCTTCTTCAGACAGCTGGAAAACTGAAGGGGGTTCCTGAGAGGCAGTCTCTTGTTTATTARAAATTAAGTGTTAGAAGGGTAAAGTGTATTTCCTTTTAGCATGTTCATTCTAAGAAGTTCATATGATTATTTACATAGCTGGGCAAAATAGAAGAACTTACCGACTTCTCCCCCTAAAGTGGTGTTATAGGCTGGAAAAATCCATTTTTTTCCCCTTCCCAAGGATTGTTCTGTGGCATGAGCCTGGTCAATCTCTCTCAGTCCTCAAAGCTGAGAAAAATATGTAGGAAACAGTCAAACCACTCTGAAGAACGAATTGAATCTGTGAAAGAAAGCACAGTGTTAGACACCTGGTGACGTGTACATCCCAGCCCCTGGGAGAGCAGTGGCTTACACTGCCCAGGCCCAGGGGCATCACTACAGCTATTGATTCTCTCGGGGAAAAAACCTCCAGTTCTTAGTTKTAAAGAGTAACAATCCTCTTGTATTTCATAGCTAGAGGAAGCCACGACGCTCCTGAATGTATTTCAAATCAAAAACATACTAAACAAACATCATTTTGCTGTACTATGTAATGATGCCTCTAAAACAAAAAGACCTCCTCTTTACACCAGTAAAGTGGCTTTTAAATATCCATAATTCAAAGTCACTCCTCTTCCATCTACCCTGGACTTTCCACAGAATCCTCCCTTTGCTTCCACAGAAAATGATCACTTTTTATTCATATCTCAACATTTTCATTTCCAAAAATGAGACCTAAGCATTGATGCTAACCCAAATGACCCAGCTCTGATCTCATCCAAACTACTGCCACACAGGGAAAAACTGGTGGCAAGAGAATCCAGCACAAAAATGTTCCAAAGTAAAAATTCCTGTGCTCATCAACACCTGATAAATCACATTTGCTTTAGAAAGGCAAAAAGCTATGACTCAAAAACTGAAATGCAGCTCGGAAAGGAACAGCAGAGCACGAGCTTTTACTCATCTTGCTAAATTTCTAACAAGAACCAGAAAGAGGGAGGCCCAGAAACCAAAGCTGCAGCTCCAACTCCCCAGCTTCCAAGGCTGTGCTCAGGACTTGCTCAATACTTTTTTTTGCTCTGTCGTAAATCCAGGCAGCTTTTACCACCCACAAACAACAGGGTCCACCCTTAGCCAAACTCCTGTACTTCAGAAATGACTTTAACATGCACAGCCCTGACAATACACACTGATTTTTCAGTAATTTCTACTGGAAGAAAAAGAAAAAAGTCTACTTGAGAAAAACTCTTTTATCTTCACTGTGGARTTGATGTTTTTAATGATTCTCCTACACAGGTTTGATAGATGAGCTCTGTTAGTATAGAAAAGGGGGAAGGCAACGTGCTAGGTAGTACTGCTCGTGCTAGTGCCTATTGAGAGGGTTTTGAACACAGTCCCAGTGCACTCTCCTAATTGAGCTCTACACTGAAGTCAGCAATTGAGCTAATCCTMATCCCGCTGTGGGAAGTTTAAAAAGGAATCTCCAGGAATTGCATGGTTTTGTTATTCTAATAACRTTTAATAAGGCATCTTAAACCAAATCTGCAAAGGGGAATAAGCAAGAGGGTTTAACTGTATTAATTCTCATTGATCTTCTCTAGCAGTTAGTGTGTTCTCCGTGCTCTCCATTCTAGAGCACCCTGATGCGCTTCAAATTACAGCAATGTTGCTCTAGGCACAAATTCATCCCTATTACAAGGCAAGTGGCACCTTCTGTTGTAGAGCAACTGGTCTAGAACCACTCTATCTTGACAGAGCAACTGAGATGACTTGTCACCTTGGTCAGAGAGGTCAAGTTGACAACGATAAAGAGACAACAAGGAAAAAAGATCATAACCAAATGCTGGTTTCCCAGCAGGAAGTTAGAAAATAAGTTCAAAATCCCAACCACATACTCCCCTTCTGAAGATTCACAAGTCGTAACAGAGGCTATGATGCTCCCTTGACATCTGTGAAGTTAAATCTTTTTAGGCAAAAGACATCGTGCTGCTATAACTGAGAATAAGGCCATCACCATCATCATCTAGGCCAAAACTCTGCTTCACCTCAGCCCTTCTTGACCCTGAATAGATCCCCTGAGAAACTGTTTTTCTAGAACACATTCAGGTTTAGACTAAAAGAGCTCTTCTACTCTTATAATCTTTAGCCCTTGGCAACAGCTCAATCCACAGCGTGATTTTGCACAGCCTGGCTGATTCACACTCGGTACAAGTTATAAAAGCTCAATAACTGATTTAAGAGCACGAGACAGATCTTCATTCTTTATGACAGGAGAAGTCATGTGAGCCAGCAACTGTAATTCTAAAAAAAAAATAAAAAAAATAAATCTGTGTTTAAAACTTATTGATCATTAAACCGCTCAAGAATAAAAATGATCTCACCTGACAAGGCAATGCCAAATCCAATGTCAGTCTTGAATATTTAAAATGCTCCTACAGGTTTGTTCACAGAGTAACACATGTGCCTACAAAGGGCAAATAACACACGGAGATAATCATTTATCTGAGCTAAAAGTATCTGGGTAAAAACCAAAAACTACTAGGGTAGTCATTGATCCAGAGAGCAATCAGATTTATAATAGACCAATTTTTCCCTCTGAGGTGTGAAGAATGAGGCAATGAATCACAGCATGAAGACTTCAAGATCACACTCGAGTACCCTAAATTGTTTACAACGATAGGATTAAAAAGCTTAATCAAAATCTGTACTTTAAAACACTGTTGTCTGACATAATTTTATTGAATTGAGAAAGAAACAAGTGTTACCTTATTACTTTCTGAACTTCCTCTGCCCATTTCCTCCAAGCCTTATCTCTTCATTTGACTAGATCTGTACATTTACAGAGAAAAATATTGGTTTTAATGTGGGTTTTGATTCTCATTTGTTACAAGTCACATAGAAACATAGGTCACAAATTTACTGCATTACATTGCAATAGGATTACATTGCAACTAGAGTTTTGTTACACGTGAGAAGTGTTCAGGCAATCTTTAAATATTTATCTTTGAATTCCCTAGATTGCATGTACTTGGGAGTGTTTTCATAAATACATCAATAACTGTCTTGTACAGCTCATTAAGGAAGCTCTTTATCCGTTAGTGTAATAGTGCAGTTTACAGTTGCCAGTGAATCATTTTTATGGCCCTCCATTAAGCATGCCCTTCAAACTGCAATTATTCGTCAAATTTTGTAWATATGGGAGCAATCACCAGGGAAACTGTAAGTGCTGAGAAAATGCAGAAATGTTTGGAGGCAGGAATTCACAGACAACATGTTCTCTCTCCTAACATCAAACCCACAGGGAGATGCACTTACCAGACAACCCATGTTCCAGGACATTAAGGTTTCTTGCTTAGTTTTACCAATTCCATGTGTTGTTCTGGGTATAACTGGCAGCCACTTTCCCCTTGCCTCCATTTCTGCTCACCATAATCGCTCGACCTCTGGTATATAACATCTTCTATATACATAAAGAGAAAAAAGCATCACTTTTGTGGTTCTCAAACTAAACTGGCTTTTCCAGAGACACTACATACCACTGTGGGCATGAAATAAGTTGCTGCACAGGCATGCAAGCAAAATTGATGCATTTGTGTACAGCTCTCCATTATTTTCCCCAGCTACCCCAAAATGAAATGCCATATACACAGACTTGTTCTTTATTGCTTAATTCATCACTTCCACGGCTGCAATTCCTAGCATAGCTGGTGACACTATATAAAGCGAGCCCCTAAAGCCAGCAGCAGGATAGGCCTGTTTGGTTTCACTAAAATCATGAGGCTTAAATTATCTTTATTATATCCTTTTCTTCAACAGCTCCACTGTGTCCGAGAAACCTTTTACTCCTCTCACTACACAAAATGATTAAAGGTACTTRCAACACTATGAAAAATGGTATTGAGTACTATAGGTTGCAGGGTACATGCACTTGGGTACTGTGTACTTCCTTACAGCCCTAAATTTGTTTTAATCCTACAATTCTATTGCACAGAACTGAGTCCAGCAGCAGTGTGACCTAAGAGGCACTTTCAAAGAACACCAACCCAAAATATTTATTAGTGCCCACCTGCTGCTGCAAAACCTTATTTAGAAGTATCCATCTTCTGCTGTAGACTGAAGCCAGCAAAGGCTGTAAAACATYCAAAGTTGAACTGAATCTTAAAAGCAGAGAAAGCCTAGAACACCACAAGAACAAATTCAGGACTGCAGGTACAGGCTAAACAGGATAAACAAACCTACTTTGTGTTAGCTTGGATAAAGATCAAATAAAACAAAGCAGGTATTAGCTATGGCCTCGCACCTGAAAAATTAACTAGCCCTTGGGTTTCTTAAAGATGAAGTGTTCTGAGGGAAAAGTCTTTTTTCCTTCCCCATTTTGCCTGGAAAGTGTTTAATATCARCAAAAACAAGGTTTCTCTACGATGTGCCATGAGAGAAATTATGTTGCACTTACAATTACCTGATTCCCCTACTTGGCAGTTTCAGGGGGGAAGAAACACTCAGCACTCCCTTGGAAAGGGACTTTTTTCAACGAGCCAAGTACCAGCACTTCTAAGGAAGCAGAGCACCATGAGCTTCATTCACTGCTGATTTGGCTTCTTGACAATGTGCTGCTTCTGAATAAGCAGAAAAATAAGTTAGTCATGTGCACAGTCTGCTTTGGAAGGAGAAACACTTGTTCTAAAACCGAGCCATTAATAAGCATTCACAGCCTTACAGATGAATAATTGCAGGAAATCCAAACATTGGCCTGAGTTACCAGTTTAATTTTAAACACATAATTTAGTTAGCAAATTTACTAAAACAGGATGCAACTAATTCAGAGAAACAAATTCACAAAATAATACACGTTAGAAGATGCATAATGAGCATCAAACTTTATTCAACTTTTCCATACTACCCCATATAACAGACAAGTTGAAGCCTTGTGTTGCTTTCAAATCCAAACTCCTCTCTTCCCATGAGGTATTTCAGGTTTACATTGGCMTGACAAAAATCTCTACTTGCTTTATTGACTTGAACAATGTTACCCTATGGATGAGACACTTCATTTTAACATCAAGAAAATTTAAGATAGAAAAAACAAGTGTTAATAATGAGAATAAAAACTTATATTCCAATCCAGAGAATTTTTATTTGCAACTACTTTCACCCATTAATTTTCCACGGGTCAGTTGATGGGGCTTCAAGAAAAGTGTTCAATCTAAATCATCACATTGTTAATTTTCCCCTTCTCCTATCGATTTTTTTTCTTTTCCTTCCAATTTATCTGCTTGTTCTCATCCTTCTTCCTTTCTTTGTACCCTCCTGCCTGCAGGAAGGGAGGACAGGCAGCTGAGCTGAGCTCTGCTCCCTCTTCTGCTGCTCTCATCTAAACCTCCTAGGCCCTCAATGAGTTTTCCCAGTTCTYCAGAGCAGGCTGGAGTGGCCAGTGTTTGCTCCTGCCCTTCCTGAAGCATTTCAGGAGCCTGCCCTAAAAGGGATCATCCCCATTTTAATAAAGCAACGCTAAATTGCTTTAATGCAAACAGTCCTACCCCCTCACAGCTGATTTTTTTTAACACCATGGTCACACAAGAGGGGTGATACCTCRTGTCTTCTGCCCATTTTTAGACTAGTTCAGTGCTGAGTGCTACAAGAAACCAGTCCTACAAGCTACAGTCACCATTAGAAACCTTTAGGCTGTCTTTGCTACTCACAGTTTCCATGGCATCTCCTTAATACAATAATGTTGCATTGGATCTATGGCTGAGTGAATAGATATATAAAAATTTAGATATATTAGACATTAAAAAACAAACAAAAAACACAACAATAACAAAAAAACAAGATACACATTTAATATAACAGCTTTGCATGACTTCCCTAGCACAAGCTTCTAAAATGTTTGCTTAGTGATAATCACTTCAGATTTAGATAGAGAAGGCAAATATCACCTAGGATAATCAGGCTTCATTTTACAGAGCTAGTGTTTTTTGGGGGCTGTCCAATTCAAGATGCTAAAATGAAACGCCTTAAAATTGCTAAGTACACACACACAAAAATACACACCACATCAAGATGTAAAGTGAAGAAAATATGCCAATACCAAAATACAATACTAAAAATAATAATAATAGATGGCATGAAAATAATATATAAAAATATAAATTATATATTGAAATGCATGTTAAGAATATCTAATAGTTCTCTAAATGAGAATTTTGTAGCTCTAGACAAAAAGAGTAATTTCTTTTTATTCTCATTTTCACTTCCACATTCGGCACTGCATAAATACTGCAAGCCTTATACTTTCACTAATTCACACTAATAAACTTACTGAATTATAACCAGAGCAGGAACTCRGAGCACCTTCCGTGCAGTGGGAAATGGCCACACAGCAGGACACGGCAGCCAGGGGCGAAGCTAGCCCAGCAGGAGCATTTCACAAATCACGGCTTTTGCTGCTTAAAATCTTCCTGAACTTCCCTGTAATCTGCTTTATTCTTCAGTTCACAGAGTTCCAAGCTTCTCCTCTGGAGCTTTTAGCCACAAATACAGGAGAACTTAGCATTCATGGTGCAGAAAGTACAACTCCAAAGCCAAAAATGAGCTGCAAACATCAGCATGTACCCTTGGAGACATGGGATATATGGTTTATTAAGTGTTCTCCCTGGCATTCCCTGGAGATTACCTTACATCCCATTTAGTTGCATGTTTAGAAGCAATTTCTGAACRAACAAATGGATAATTTGTCACTCTAGTAAATTATATATAGCCTCAATTCAAACATGTTTAACATTGTTTGCTCACTGCACTGTCATGTCCTTCTGTATTCAGTATTTCCAGGTTTCTTCTAATTTCCTTGAAAAATCTCTTAAGATCTTGATGCAACGAGTGGATCTTGTCAAAAAATAAACACTATCCACAAGCTCCTGAGCATGCAACAAGCAGCACTCTGCACATCCCTAGGTCAGCAGGCATGCACAGGACTCAAGTGCAGGGTAATGTCATGGGTGGCTGATTGCCCAGGGGTTAAAATTCAATTTAGGCTTGTTATAATACAGAACACATYATATTTGCTTCATATTAAACAACTGATTACATTTCCCAAATTAACTCATGTAACCTTCTTGCCAGATGTCATAGCAGTAATATGGCCAGATTCAAAGCTGGCTATGAGGTCTGGTTCAAAAGAAAAAAGAAATGGGTTAGTTGTCAGAACTTTTCACTTAAACTAGAGGGTTTGCATTGCTTGACAATTGTCACAACCTCTAGGTGTCTTTACAGGTAAGAAATTTTAGCTTTTCTGCCTTTTTCTTGGCTTACCTGCAAGCATTTATGTTGCAAAACAGCATATTCACAAAACAAATAAAATGATTTAAGGGATGGCAGATCACAGTTAGTCACTAGCTGCCAAGATGAAAAGCAGACTCCTGCTTGGGCAGTTCCTATCTTTCAGGAGCTTCATGGGACCTGGTGATGGTCAACAGGACAGGAACATGGCACAGCTCCCGGGAGCACTGGGGAAGGCTGCTATCCCCCTTGTCTACAAAATAAGGAGGATTTCTGAAAAAAACATATTAAAAAGCTTGATAGCTAAGAAAAAAGACGAAAGATGAAGTATGGACTGAGTACGATTCCGTAAAGCCGCAGCAGCTCTRGATGAGGCTGTGTATCCTCTACAAAACACAACCAGTCTGCAGGCTGAGGCACTAATGCCTCTTCAACACCTCACAGCTTGTTACCATTCCCTCCTGAGTTCATTTCCATAAAGAAACTAGARTTGCCAGCAACACATTCTTGCCATTTTCATCAGAATTACATCACTAGTGCTTCCACGTTGTATCCTTTAGACAACACACCTAAATGCAAGAAAAAGATGCTGGTAAACATTTGGGTTGGCTGGAGAGCAAAGGCTCCCATTTCAGCGCATTGCCATTTATCTCAGTAGCTTGACAAGAGTCATCAGAACTCAACAGAAATCAGATCTAACAAGTATAATGGRAAGACTGGGTAGTCCCTTCACAGGTGTATGGGCTGATAAGGGTCAGCTGCTAGAGGAAAGAACRTCCTCTCCAGAAAGCCCTTCTCACCTGATGGAGGCAATTGGGTTGCTCAAGCTAACAGCTGTCACCAAAGGCTTTGTTACAGGTCCTCAGTTGATTGCAAAAAATGCAATGTCACTGAAGTGAGTATTTTTTGTCAACAGTAATTACCAAGATGCCAAAACCCAAATGACAAATTAGGTTATAGAAAGCCCCAACACAAGGGAGGGGACACAAGGGAGACACAAGGTGTTTGCTCCACCTCAGCTGTGGCTCTCATGTGAAATTTGCTGCTGTGTCTGCCCGAGGTGAGGGCCACATCATCGAGCAAAAGCAGCTTCTTTCACAGCTCCGAGCAAAAGCCCCGGTCAAATGAAACGGAAATAAAACCATCATCTCTAGGCTGTGCTTAATGATTCAGTGAACCAGAAGGCAGGTCGCTCTGAGTCAATTAGCCCATTAGGGGGAATTAAATGGGACCCACTTTGTGTTTACTCTATGTCTTACCACATGTCCAATGTTGAGCTGCTAAGCAATTTTTTTTGGCAACACGTCAGTTTCTGGAAAATGGGGTGTTTTTATTCAGCTGCAGAGATGATTAGAGTCCACATTCTAACCTTGCTTCAAATTTCTTCCAGGCTGGAAGGACTGTAAGAAAGGAAAAAAAGGGAGAAAATCAAAACCCGCTTCATTTACTCATTCCTCATAACCGAGAAGCTTTTAAGTTAATGCACCAAGACACAGTTCACTCAAACACAAGGCAAACYGAATATTCACTTACCTAAGGTTCATTAAAGATCTCACTGCATCTTACCCCAGTAAAAGTTGATACTGAATTTAAATTTTATGTACAATTTTTATCCTTAAAGAGGAGGAAAACTACTAGCATTCCTTGTTGGCTAATCCAAAGTTCCCATACACCTTATACTACCATTACTTGACTCGTGAACACTTTTTGCAAAAAGGAAGAACATCAACTTGCTCTCTGATGATGCAAAAATTTGCTTGCAGACCTCATTTCACACACAGGACTTAAGGAAATGCTTGGGTCTGCAGGAACAAGAAGCATTTAAGCAAAAGGAAGCAAGGAAATTTATTTCTTCAGACTCACAGGAGCTCTTTGGCAGCATCAACAGCACCTCTGGCACCCTCTGCATTCTCAGCAGGACATCGTGGTTCTCTGCCACCAAATTCAGTGTTGCAATTTCTCTCACRCATTAATAATAACCATTACATAATCCTTTTTCATTTTCATTTGCAGCTTTCAAAGCTCTTGATAGGAAGGAGGCAAATATATTATCCCATTTCCCTGTCTGGGAAATGAAGAGACACAAGGATAATTGGCAGCTATGTCAGGAAAAGAATCCAAATCGAACTGCAATTTGGTGCTTTTACTGTCTTATTTGGTAAATATTTCAGAGCTGTATCAGGATTTCAGTGTAGAAACTTTCTTAAAACACAGGCACATGCTCATATTCTCCARCTCAAGAAAAAGATACTGTTTTATTTTCCTATGTGCTCATTAACACTRTATAGTTATTACTTTTAAAGGCAGCAGCACAAATATGAACCATATGAACAAATTTTCACCTCTTTAGAAGAAGTTCAGCCTCTTATTCTCCAAGAAGCACTTTACCAGCAGAACAGACATTTGGAATGAAGGCATCTCAAAGTACTTGCTTTTATAATGTCTTTGATTAAAAATGAATGTACCGATTTTAGGAGGGGAAAAAAACAAAACAGTTTCCGTCTTAATAATCAAGTGTTGCAAATTGAGATGAAAGTTTTGTGGGTGCTAAATATACAAGAGCAGCAGAAAAGCGGGTTATAATACTGTGTGGATACTAAGATKGGTGATTTCTGAGTGGTTTTGTAAAGCTTTCACAACAGATTAGTATCTACTACCAGCATTAAAGTCAGTTAAACATTTGAAAAAAGATAAGTTAGGCAAATACTGTTTTGTTTTAATCCTACAAAAATCTCTTTTTGGCATAAGAAGCCAGAATGTATGCTCACAGATACCTATAAAAACTGTTCTTAGAGTAACTAATAAATTTCCCATCAGTTGCATGACTGGGTTGTAAGTTKGCTCCATAAATATTTAGCAGACAGGATGGGACAGAATTATGGCTGACCATTAGAAGGTTTTATTTCCTGTCCATGATGCTGGCTACACATCAACTACTGTTTGTATGGATGTAGCCTTTACTTATGCAAGAGATTTTTTTAAAAAAAAACAGGAAGAGGCATGACAAAACTCACTGATTTTGCAAGAAGTGACTGCCAAGAAAAATGGCTTTCATCACACTTCATAATAAATTTATCTAAAAACTCATCTATTTCAAGTATTGCCTCAGAAAGCCCCCTTGAGACACGCCGTTTTGATGGCACACTTCATTATTCAAATATAATGAAGTGATTCTGCATGGTTATGCCAGCCTATAAATCACTGCTGTAAAAAAAAAGGCATGTTCAGCATGTTAACAGACCAAAGATCATATTTTGAAGAGTGCTTTATAGCTACACATGTGCCTTATCTCTTCACATACATACCAGATAGCAGCTCATACAGCTTTCCCAAATTCCATTGCTATTAAACTTGGCAATCGACAGGGGGAAGAGACTTTAACCAGATTTTGCAGCTCATGCCCAGCACTACCACATACATATGCTCTGAAACTCCTTGCAGTCCCACACATCCATGCAAAAACRTTGGAAAAAGTCAGCAAGAGGAAAAGTAGAGTGGATGGAGGCCACCAGGTTCTCAAAAAGTGAATTCTTAAGGCACAGAAGTCAGATTTATACAGAGAAAGTCACAGCCTTGACAGTGCTGAGAGCCTAGAAGTGAGAAGCTATGAGATACTAGCAGCGGTATTAATTGCAACTAACATCTGATTAATAAAGAATTAAAACACACTAAAGTCTAGATCTAACCACCACTTCAAGGAGGAGGAATAGGCACCAAATTGTCTCTATGAGAAGTCACTCAAAAAAATCCTCTGTGCTAATTAGGGGATAGGTTTAAAAGGACTTGTTCTCTTCCCAAAGCTCCAGGATTTTTGTTTTGATTTGATTTATCCCCAGTCTTACAAATCAGACTAAATGTCAAATGTTTTGCTAAACCCCAGTGGCCACCTGCTTCCCAATACATGTTATCCAGAGTGAAAAATCCTTCTGGGTTGGTTTGATAACATTTTCACTTTAGAYCCGGTCACACCTCAAAGAGTGTAGGGGTTTTCACTCCTTAACAGAAASGCTTATCTGGAAACAGGCAACATGCCCCCTACCAGAGGGGCACCGATCAAATTCCTCTGAATAGGTGAAAAACACATTTAAGAAGGATAACCTATTACCAATATAAGCCTATTTTTATATCTTTTTTTATCCCCCAATAAGAGGAGTCTGGATTTTTGGCCATTCTAGCCAAGCCTCTACCAACCTTAAGTTTAAAACTGCAGTTTTACTTGGAGGTCTACGACCACATGTGCATCATTAAGACACTTAAACAACTGTCCTTTATCAGTTATGTGCCCTTGTCTTGTATGTTTTTGACACATTCACCTAGATCTTAAAATGAGACAGAATATACAAAGGAGGTTGCCAGCACAAAAGCACCTAAGGAACAATTAATCTAATGTAGGATAAAGTATTTCAAGGCTTCATCAATCCTTTCAACATTAAGAATGCAAATCAAGAACATATGCCAAGTGAAWGAACATGGTGAAATCCTATTTAATCCAGCTCACAGGAAAACCACAAATGAGGGATATTTACGGCAAAAATGACTCAAGATTAGCATGCTCAACTTTACCAGATTTGCTAAAATGAGAGATCTGAAGGGTGACAAGTAGCAAAGATTGCAAGCTCAGGAGGATCTGCTTCAGTATCAAGGGTATTCATGTCATCCAAGAGAGTTGCAGTTGAAGTTACTACAGTTTCCAGTGGGATGAAAGTTTGATTCCAGGGTGAATCCAGTGTGAATTTGATTCCAGGCAGTGAATCTTAAAATGCTTTAATAGTTTTGATCAACCTGACTCTACCTGCTGAAAAGACAATCAAACCTTGATTGGAAAAGGTAGCAAAACTAACTGTGAGTCAGCAAAGTCAAACAGACATCAAGAGAATGAGCCAGACTCAGGCTGCTAGTCTAGAGCAGATGTTATTTTTGATGTTACAAACATGAATAATGAAGGTTTATGCAGTGAACTCACCTAAAAACTTTGATGCACTAAGGAGACAGAAGCACCTGCTCTTCTACCACAGGGTAATGGTGGCCCATCTGCAGGACATAATTTTCTTGACAGTCAATAGGGAGGTGACCTGGAGCTGTCACCTTGTCAGCTCGCTAACTGAGATGCATCAGGCTCGAGCAGGATTTGGACATGAAACCTCCATTAGTAGAAAGCCAAGGAGCAGCAGAGGTGAAAGCCCCCTGAGACACCTCCAAGTCCTGCCTCACTTTGACCTTGCTGATCGCTGAGCAATAGAAGTGCTTTTGCCACTCAAAACACAACAGCAGCCTCCTGATAATTCCTGGTAACATCACTTGATTTCTAAAACCTTCAACAGGACTATGCATTTCTTGGTCACGTTCCAGTTTGAGTGTTTATATTTAGTTTTTCTAAATTTCTCCTAGCAGTTTGGTTCATTCTGACACATCTTTTCCCTGGCCAACCTCATTTTTTTCCACCGTGCTCCCCTGCACACCAGACTATTTCACTGCAGGAGTGAATATTTTTCAGTGGCAGATGACTTAAGCTCCCTGGCATGCCTCAGAGYTTGCACTGCATTTTGTCAGAGAGACTGCATTAAGCATTTCAGAAACTCCATGTTCTCTACAATATTATCACAATATTGAAAGGAAATTACAAAGTTGGGAATGTACCTAGCTTGTTTTACAGCTATGCCCATATGCATGAATAGTCATAGGTGTTTATTGCCTTTCCTTCCCTCTCCGTTTTTTACTGCATCCTTCTCTCAGCAATTCTGAAAATTTGACAGAATTCCAGAGACTCTAGAGTTTTTTTGGTCATTCTTTACTATCTCTAAACTAGTGATGCTACTTCTAAGTTTGCAACTGTGAGAACAACGAAGAAACATCACCCTTTTTATATTGTTCAAACTATTTGCACAGAACAGATTGTAATTAAATCCATAAAAATGTGACACTATTGAAAAACAAATAGCTCTTTGAAAGATATCCTGAGGGCTTTGGTTCCAAAATCTGCAGTTTTCCCAGTTTCTGTAAACACATCTGAACTATGAACTGTGCTGTTGTTTCAAGTTGAACAAAGTGCTGTAAAACCCTTTAAAAAAAACACAGCATTGCAGAAGAAAAAGTAAAACCAAATGCAAGACAGGGCTCGATGCTCAGCAGCTTGGCTTGCAGTGTAACACATGAGCCTGTGTAAATCAGGGCAGCACAAGAACCCACCTCTCCTGCCCCATGCCCAGTCCCAGAGTTGTCTTGGGTCACCTGCCTCCACTTCACCTCCTACTTCAAGGCATCTTCCATAGGTCTCCCCTTCCCAAAGGCATCAGCAGTCCTACAAGGCAAGAATATTAGTATTAAGCTGTTAAATTCCTATGAACTATATACAGTAATATATACAGTTAGAGATGAAAAGCATAAAACACCCTTTACTTCTGTAGCAGCTAGATTGCAAACCTAGTTTATGAAGGGAAAAACAGCCCCTGGAGACATGGGCTCTCCGAGTCGATTGCTGAGGACTCTCAGAAATACCATGAGATACAATCCAGACACTAGATCTCCCCTGTCAGGACATCTCATTTAATCATTTTCTTGAATGGGGCATTTCTTGATGCACTGGGCAAGCGAATCCCCTGCCGCTAAGAAGGTAACGTAATTAATGGTGCTGAACGCAACGTGCCCTTTCCATTACACCTTTATCACTGAGCACCTGAGATGTTGTAGTGCAGCCTCCTCACTGCACTTGGCTTTGCTCCTTACCTGTCCCTCTCATTCCTCTTCTCTCCTTCCTTTCTTTATAGGGTGAAAGCTCTGGAGACCACCTCTTCCAGCAAAACTGCTTCTATGYTGGTCTGAATTGATCAGCAGGACTTCAAGCTAGCACTTCTAGGCCAGAAAGGGTATTTCCTGCATCCCTTTTCAAGAGTATTTCACCATCTTTTCTAGCATTGGCACCAACAGGTTGGCTTGCAGTGAAGATCAGAGAGAGAGCGCGAGAGAGAGACATATAAAGCTGCACAAAGTCAGTATCTGTAACTAAGACACAGTCCTTGTACCTCAATATCTCTGGTCCTGGTGCATTTATTTTCTAGCCTTCACCCTCAACAGCTTCATCCATCAAAATGAACACGTTACAGATTGAATTTGCTGCTAAAAGGTCAGAGTGCAAGAGGCAGAGTAATAGCTCTCCCCATCAAGGTTACAGCTTTTGACTCATGCTGCACAGCAGGACAAATACAATATTCACATAGGAGGTAGAAGAAGAATTTTGCAGACTTCACAAGAAGCTGAAGAGAGCACATAGAAAAACTGAGAGGTCTTACCTCCTGACACAGGGTTCCTGTGACCACAGTGCACACAAGTTCAAATTATACAGGTGCTAGAAATGTTAGGCAGGAGGGTATTCCTGTAACAAAACTGTGAGTCTTCCAAACTTGCAGAAATGTTCAGAAAAGCAATATTTTAGAACTATCATTGTCATAGAGCCAAATAGTTTATGGAAATAAGAGAAGTGATATAAGCAAAAATACATGAGCAGACTGCCCACCCTTCCCAGGCAGGACCACCATCAGTGCAGCACAGAAAGTGAGCTCAATACTTGCACAAGCTTTTGAAAACAGCAGCAAGTTACTGAGCACCAAAGAACCCAATTCTGATCATACTATAACACCTATCAGCTACTCACAACAAAAGGCCTTGGTCAAACTCACCCTCTGCTCCAGGTGTCCCTGCTTGAGCAGGTGGGTTGGACTAGATGGTCTCTAGAGGTCCCTTCCAACCTCAACCATGCTGGGATTCTGTGTAATTCTTGATCTCTTCAATCAGGAAGAAACTTGGTGCTTGATTTTCAGCTTTTTCCTCATTATATCAGCAATGGGAAGCACGTACAGACCATAGAGCAAATGGTCTGAGCCCAACTTCTCTCCTGCAGACAGCCCTTCAGCACTTGTGACCTGTGCCACAGAGTCAGGTTAAGTTTAGTTGTTTTCCCAGACCCTTTGGGCCAACATCAGGACGCCACGTGACCTGCAAGCAGAGCCCTTCTTAGTTCACCAGCACTAAGCTTAAAAACTGCGAGCAAGAAAGCTGCACTGAAGCAAAGCTTCCTTAGAAAACACCCCAATCCTACTGCTAGCAACAGGTAAACCCAGAGGAGTCCACAGTACATGCCAGCCAGGCGGCAGGAATGCCTTATTTGAAGATCCACTTGTCCCACCTCCTTTAATTTTGTTCATTAGCAGCAGGTATGATCCCATTTACAGAGGGTTTTTTTCCCCCATCCACTGAATTCTGCCATTTTTTTCCTGAGGAAGAAGGAAGTCTATGAATTGCAAATGCCATTTGTCACAGCACCGTCAGCCAGAGAAATTATGGTAATATGCAAGTTGAGAATTATCGTTCGTTATGAGAGCAAGCAAGAGAAGAGCACATTGTGTCTGGAAAGCAYTTCAGAACATCTATTTTAATCACTAGTAAGGGGAATAAGGAAAAAAACGCAGCCTCATTGTAAAGAAACTTGTGTTTAAACCCCAGACATCTTCCCTAGGGACAAAATTGCACTTTAAAGCAATCTAAATGGTGCAGACAGCAATTCATCAGCAGCTGGAGAGTTTGTCATTCTGTAAGGGCTTTTTTTTTCTCATTTTTCCCCGTGCATTAGTTGCAATAAACAGCTCTGAGCAGAGCAGTGCTTTTCAGACACAGGGTGCAGTTTCACCCAACACYGTCACTTGCAGAGCGCACAGTAACAGAATTCCCTCACTTGCCACGAGACCTTATACAAAGCTAAAACCTGGAGCTTTCCCTTTTACAAATAGCCAGTCTCATGCCCAAAGCAAGGTTTAGGAAGTTGCTGCCTCTTTGGAGAGCTATTAAAAAGGCATCTGCAAGAAAAATGCATCTTCYTCCTGACTGCCTATTCCCCACCTCTCTACCTGCATTCATTTAATCAGTTGGCTAATTTATTAATTATAAACATGACAGGATATTGATCATTTGGTAGGTTTCCCCAGAATCCTTATAAATGTCTTTCCTTGGAGCCTATTATTTTTTAAAATGACTGATAGAAAGGGAAGCTCTGCACTTCTTGCACCCGCAGCCTGCTTGACAGAGCAAGAGATGTCCATAAACATTAAGACTGAGCAGCAACCAACACCACTGAGCACCTTATGAAGTACAGCTGCTTCTGAGTCAACATATCTAAAAGCACTGCCTGAAATGACTGTTCGGGCCCATTTCAGGTCCATTTTAGGAAGGCTGTGTTAATTTAGAAAGCCTGAGCACAACCTGCCCGCAGGAATCTTGGTGCAGCTCAGCCTCTGCTGCCCAGGGCTACATCTAACAAATATAYGGACAGGTTGTCAGTCTCCACAACTTGGATGCCAATCTTCAGTAAAAAAATGCATATATCCTGTGTTAATACCCCATCATGAAGAGGCTTTGATGAAAATCACCTAAACCGGAAAAGGTTTTGAGCCATTTTCCACAATTATCATAGGCTATAGCRGTTAATGAAACATATTATGTGTAGGAGGATCTTCTAGTTCCAGGTTTCAYTACCAATAAAGTCCCTTGTGCAGGTGTTAAAAGGCAAAACAAGTACCTCAAGCTGCTGCTAAGTGTCTCAGCTCAAAATYAGAGCTTGTTAATCACCTCCATTTCTAACCATACATTACACCTTACAGGTTTACATTTGGAGAAACTTCTGAGTTAGAAGAGATAAATACCAGCTTAAGAGATGCTGTCACATCCTCATGCACTCTTCTCCAGTACAGGCTGCCATTTGGAATATATAAATTGCCAGCCACTTATCCCCCTTTTCCATCTAAAGTGGGTTAACTGCTTCCCTCATAAGGCAATAAATGCTTTCCAGTTACAAAAAAGTACCAAGCATGCTGTGCACAAGAAAATTAACCATTCAAGCTGTTTGGAAACCTTGTAGTTAAGATTTCTTCTGCATGAGTGTTCCTTAAACAGGAGATCTCAAAGCAGTTAAGCAAAACTGCAGCCCATCTTGTAAACCTAAGCATTTCTGTCTAAGGTAAAATGTTGTTGCACCAATTGAATCACTTTACCTGCTTAAGACAATTCTCTCATACAAATAAGAGTGCAGTGAAACATCTTGTGTCTTAAATGAAGCGGCCAAAGTCTGTACTTTTAACAAGAACAGAGAACATCTGTTGCCCCAACTATTTAATAGACTGGAGAACCAGGAAACATTCGCTCCCAGTGGCAGTTGAACACATGGGGTTTCCCATTAGTCAAATTGTTAGGTTAACTTCAGATTTTACTACTTTTGCCACTATAGACAAACTCAGTTTCCCTACATAAACATCAGGGCTATCCTAAAGCTGCAAAAATAATCTTCTGACAAGCTGGAAAACATCAATTTGGACAAGTTATTTCTTCCACTAATGCCTCGTAATGCAAGATAAAAGATGTACAGGCTAAAGGTGGACTAAAATTTCTACAATCCAGGAATTCATTCAATGCCACGTTCCACTTCCTCACCCCCACAGTGTACTTAAAACCATTAAATATGGGCCTGTGGTCTCCGAGGCATATAATTACCAGAATAAAATATGAAAGCCCCTATTTGTCTATGCTGGGAGCTCTGCAGGCTGCCAACAAGGCCTGTGCCCTGTGCTCCATCCTCCCAGGCCTTGTCATAATGTTTAATTGCCCAAACTAATCGGGTAGATGAATCAAGATATGCTCTGTTGCACCATCTACTTATAAAATCTTTAATGCTACAACAAGAACACATAAAGAGAAAGGTAAAACTCACCTGCTCTTCCAGATTCTGTGGTTTGTTCACACTGAGTTGGACCTTAACTAGCAAAGAGCAAAATAAACAGATTAAAAACACATTTCTTAGCAGTTTTTACAAGGTAAACAAAAGCAGAAGGTTGATGACACACTTGATATCAAATAGTATGATCCATTAAATATGTTTTTGCCATAAGTACAAAAGCATCCATCAGAGGGACATCTCATCTGGCTCTGATACTCTGGGATGCAAGAGACAGCTGCTACAGGTGGCAGCACCAACTAAATTACTAAAACACAAATAGTGCTTTGGTAGAGCTGCTTAGAAAAACAATGATTTATGCTGGCAGTTTACTGCCTATTTTGTGTGCTTCACAACATCGCCTAGAGCTAAGGACCTCTCGGGACTGTTGCTGTTGGATTTTTCCAGAATTTTTGCAGAAAGCAGCTTGAAGAAGTCCCATTAAGTGAGTACATTTTCACCTCTGTTTCTGGTTGACTGCTAGCTATGTTTTTCCAATAGAAATAATCGCAGGCATCACTGAGTAGCCTGGATATCGGCAGCTGCCCCTTTGCTCAGTCGCTGAATCCACAGCATGCAAAATATTTGCATTATCTAGTAAGGGTAGTGAGCAAAGGTACCTGGTACCAAGCCCAGAACATCCAAGCAACATGACCATCTGCCTTACAGTAATTAGTTACAGGATTTAGGGTCACTAATTAGTCACCTTCAATTATCTCAAAGAAAGCAAACAGAATTGAGGCAGGGATGTCCCTCAACACCAGCACTAGGATGGATTTTGCTCCACAAGCTCAAGTTTGTTCCCACAGTTAAATTACACACAGATGTGGAAGGGATGAGGAGGAGTTTTGTGCAACCCTTTGATGCTCACACATTGCTCCAGAARTCAGAGCAGCAGCAGGATGGTTCAAACTCTCTTCTAAACTTAAAGAACTAAGAATAAACCCAGAGAATTTGTATGAGGTGACCTCTTCTGGGAGAATTTTTTTAAAAAGCAGAGAATAAAACAAAAGGCTCAAGCTGCACTTTAWTAATGTGTGTATATATATTTCCACACACACAAGAAACCTTGGATACTTCCCATTCTGGGATATTTTTAGGATACTTCTGTAGTTTTAGTGCAACATTAGCAGGCAGGAAGAGTTGATCTTGCTGCTCCTCTTACCTCTCACACATTACATGGGTACACTCTTCACTAAAATGAAATTAGTTGCAAAGATTCAGGAAAAGGTTTTACTTGCAACTTACTTTTTCCAAGCCTCATTAGCCTTGAGCTTTACTTGCACTGCATCACAGATTTACATACAAGCTTTAACTGGTATTGAGAAATGCTGCAAGCTAAATATGCAATATGTTATTGGAATAAAACCATTAAACTTTTTGTGAAAAACAGCTTAGTGTCACCGGTGTACTGTGGGCAGAATCTAAAGAGATGCTTTCAAAGGGTTTTCTATGTATTCTCAGAACAATCAAATGTTATGTAGCAAAATTTCCTCATCATCATTAGAGATTTTTCTAATAAATCAGTAAACACCCCAAAATTCTCTGCCTTAAAACAAAATCTTAGTTCTTCACCTATTTCAGCTTACTTTGCAATAAACGGTTGATTATTAGCCCATCTCTACAGTAGAAATATATAAATCTTTCACCTAAAGAAACCGCAGATAACCTATTTCAGGAGGRCTGTTAATACCTGCCTTGCTGCTCCTGAGCTTTGTTCCTCCCTTTTAACACCAACCTGCTTCTAAAACAAACTGCTCCTGCAGTTCTCCAGCATTTCCGAGGGTACTTTCCTCATTTTCCTTTGTGGTGCTTTGCTCCCTGCCAGCTGCATTTTCACATCCATGCTGCACACAGGTGCCACGCGGCCCATGCCAGGGCAGCCCAGGTCACAGCAGCACACAGGAAAGGAAGAGAAGCCAAAAATGAATAAATAAAAGCACTTGCTCTACTCCCCTGCTGTTTGGTTTATACCCTCATTATAAAACCTGGGTGAAAATATTTTCTGTATTCAAGTGGAAAGATCTCCTTTCTGCGACCAAATTCTRTACTCACCATTATGGATCAGAGGTTTAAGGTTCCACATTTAACTAAGTGCATCTTTTCTTTTTCATTTTTTAAAGGAAGAATTCTAGCAATTGCATTAAATCTAGGTGAGAACAGGTTGTCTTAATACCTTTTTGTGCATCCTGACAGCCTTGTCATGTAGTTAAGACAGAGCTACCTCACCACAGCGTGATCAGTCACCAACATACATTTCTTAACTGATCTTTCTGACTATTAATCAAGAGGTATGCAAAAAGGTTATCTTGAATTAGAAAAGCAAAATCAGAAGTGGGGCAAATCTACTGTAAGGACAAAAAGAATAAAAGCCTTGCATTAAGCAGTATTATGCAGCAACAGCTTTCTTAATTTTGCTCGATGACATCATGTTGCAGTTTTACCTTTCTTAGTCCAACTACAACCTGTAAATTGCTCAGAAAATTCCAGTTGCTACTTGTTAGCCTTCACTTAGAGAAAAACACAAAGGTATTTAATGCAGAATTTAAATCTGCACAGCACTATTGAGCTAAACAAGCATTAAACCCATTCCAGAGATGGGGAAGCAAAGAAAAAGATGATCCTAGCTAGGAGATGCACTCAGACAGAAATTGTCAGTAAAAGCTGGGAATCCTGAGCACCTGAGTGCAGGAGCATTGGGAAGAGGCTGCAGACAAGCTCAGCTGATACAGAGGGCTCTCTGATGCATTATGGATGAGCTGCTACAGAATTTTAGACAAAGCAGTACTAACCTGGAAACATAATGACAGGATTTGCACTTGAGTTTTCATAACACAACGAAACTCATTAATTAAAAGTTGATCATTAAGAAACCTTGCAAGCACATGAAATAACTATTTAAGCTGAGAAAATAACCTTTAAGGGTCTACACAATTTAAACATCCATGATCTTGCACTTTTTGATGAATGGTTCTTCCTGCAATTAGTGCCAGTGCTAGCAGAAGTCAGGGCTAGAAACACCTCTCTACAAGAAATATTCTTTGTGTGAATTCACTATGTTTTGTTTAAAGGGGAGAAATATGGAGAATGAGATGAGCATATGTCCCAAACAGAACCTAATTTATAAGGCACACAAGTTGGTGCATCTTTACTGGCTTCACTTCCAAAATCTTCCTCCACCAGGCTGCCCAATACTCATAAGATGTAGGAAGGGAGTTCAAACATCTGTGTTCTCCAGCTGGCCCAGGTAAAGCTGGATTTGCCATCTTTAAAATAACRAAGGAAGATGGGCCAGTACCACTTGTGCATCCTAGAATCTACTCTTTCTCAAACACCTTTGGCTATTAGGAAGTAAATTTAGCTACTGATCTAATTTGTTTCAGCTCATAAGTACCGATACCAAGCAAACATATGTTGAACAGCCTGGTTAAGAATATTTAATGAGAATTTAGTTACCGATTTGTAAAGGAAAAGTGCAAATGTGGCAGTTGCTATAGATCCTTGTAGTTCCTTGCTGGCACTGAGCCCAGCAGGGCTTAAAAATATGCAACATATTGATGAGAGCRCAGAGAAAAAAATTGAATATTATGTCTAAAACTTGCTGTGAAAATACAACTCTGCATATGGATCTTAATGKGAAGTGTACGAGCAAGACAAAATCATTCTGAATGCATTTATGTATGCTTTGTGCAGATGGGATTAATGCAAATATTAGAGTCACACCATAAATTCACAATGAAGTGAATGCCTACAGGCAATTCAGCTTCCTGTCCTTTGGAGCTGTGAACAGAACTGGCCTCTGTTCTACATTTGTCAGCAAATGAAGTGGTGAGGAATAATCTCCTCTCTTGTACTTACCTCCTTGGGACATTCCTGCCTTGCAAACAGCAATGCCCTTTGTTTAATGGAAAGCCACAGAGAAGGCACATCATGTTCTCAGGGCTGGAAAAGAGACTGAAAGCAAAAGTTAATGGGCCCTTATTAAATAATAGCTACTTTAATATCAGTAAAATATAAACCTATTGCACTAGTAAATCATGATAAAATGTAAGGGGAGTTGATTTTTTCCCCTGTCATATGTGCTTGTGTAAACGCTTACCTCATTTTCTTCTCTAGTTTTTATCTTCCAAAGACAATAAAAGAATGAAATCTGTTTGGTCAAATCTTCAAAAATACAAGAAAACAACAACTCTGGTTCGAATGGTTCCTCTTATGATTTACTATCTCAGCTTCAAATTGGAAATTTGTTTAAAAATCYGTAGAGCATCAAAGAACTTATCATTTCCAGAAATTCTACCACATTAGTGGAAATTCTCTCCCTACTCCTCTAACCTACCTATGAGACAAGAAAGCACTCAGTAACACAGAAAATGCAGGTATTTAAACTGAATCTAACGTGCTTGAATTTAACAAAGCTATAAGTATTTGAGGATTTTTCCTTAAATAGAAAGTTTCAGAAAAACTCAGCTGGATGCAGTTCCACTTGCAAAATATGTTGAAGAGATGCTCATTAGAAATTAATAAAACACCATACAACTTAAAACATCACACCAAAATATACAATTATCGAAGAAAAAGTGAGGAAAAAATGATTTACAAGATAAAAAAATACCTCATTTAAAGTAAATTCAAGGCAACTGACCTGAGAATGACTTATGTTCAAATCCCTTCTAGCACATCCATGTCCCACAAGGACCAAGAGCTGCCCTAGGGTCGTCCGCATAGCTCCAACATCCAGAACTCCCTGCATGGAAACACAGGACMGATCCTGGGAGGCAGAGGACCACAAAGCAGATCTTCAGCTGTGCCGGGTTCAGTAGCTTGGTAGCAGCCAGCACTATAAGGGAGAAACCTCCAGGTTAAACAATCCATTTTCTACTTCCTCAGCTATGATTTAGAAGAGCTATAAAGCAATTAASAGTTTTATGTGTTTACAGGCATTTAGAATAATGTTTATATAACCTAATTAAATCTCTAGTTTCTTTCCACAGGACCTTTTCCATTCATGAACGGTTACATACCCATTATTAAAGTTGATTACAAACCCAAGAAAGTATCSGAGTGTAGCTATAAAACCTTTACAAGAAGGCATGATCTAATACAAGATCTGCTTGCCTCATTAAGAGCCTGAGGAATTACCCTGAAGTAGTGACTTTTACAGAATATTATTTCTGTAAAAAGCATTTTTATTGCATTTTTAAGTTACACTGGTGGATAAAATGCCAATCAAAACAGCAAGCAAAGAACAAGTGATTGAAATGTTGGAGAAGATGCACAAATTATCAAGACAAGGGCAGAGACATCGCATGAGTTAAAGCCATACAACAGCATCTAAGGAAAAAAAATGACTTTTCCTGCAGGCAACAAGGCCCATCACAATCATCCACTTAAGTATTTCCACCCATAACGTCAAGTTCATTCCAAGTTTACACAACTTGAGGAGATAGTTTTATATGGATGACTTTGCCCAAGGAAAACAGGAGATGCATTTAAATGGCATTTGACGCTGGTCACTGCCAGTTCAGGGGAGATCAGCCTAGTTTTCTTTTTCCAGGCAACAGGATGAGCCAGCACTGCGTATATGAGGACTCACACCATTARTTTCACATTTATTTTCTTAATGCAAAGCCAGAAGCCACTTCCCTTACAACGACAAGGGAAGAGGTTACTGGGAAAAGACAAATAAATTGATGTTGCAGTTACTCACTCCATTGACACCTGGTTTTCAAGTGTTTGTCKTCTTCACAGAAAACTAAGCCAGCACAAACCTGATTTCCTTTGGTTGCACATGGTATTTTAGGTGTGCTGTGATGTTGTTTGCCTTCCCAGCAGGTTAGGGCACCTACTGCAAGCCAAGTTATTTCTAGTAGTTCAACGTTCATTCCAGCAACCTCTCTTTTTCCTGGGAAGCTCATTCATCTGACAGCAGTGACACAAGACACTTCATGTTTCCACCTCTACTTTCCACTCACAGGTCTTTGTTAACAATCACCTAATGACACAGTAGGTGTTCCTAGGTCTAAAATTCATCTGAAAACATTAACCCAATATCAAAACAATTCAAAAGATATATCAATGATTGCACAGCAAAATCACAAATGGCAGCAAATCCAGAAAATGTCAGTACTTTGAGAGCACTGAGGGCTGCCCAGCTTACCCAGGGGTCACTCAGGGCTGCGGCACCAGGTTTGTCTGTCAGATCACATCCAATGCAGACTGGTTGCAGGCAAATGCATCCACCCAGTCACAAAAGAAGCCTATTTCTCAGTTAGACATTAAAAGAAAAAACGCACAATTAGCAAGAAAACACTGAGGTTGGTTTTGTTTTCTAACTACCATGTCCTCTCTGTTAAATCCTATCGAGTTTCTCATGAGAGCATATAGGGAGAAAAACACCCATGAACTTCAAGGGCTTTATGGTACAAGACAATTAGCTGCAATCTCTATAGGAATTGCAGGGGAACTTGACAGAACAAATATTGGTTCATAAAAAGGGCTTCATAAAAACTGACACCAGGATTTTATTATCAATCTCTTTTTTCCTTAAAAGTAGCCCAATGATTAATAATAGGTCTCAGGACTCGAGCCAGTAATAAACGAATACATTTTACAGACTCTATTTTATTACTGAAAGATGATTTACTTTGCAGATTTCAAACTTAATCTTTTCCAGAGGGGTCTTTATGAAGCAGAGAAGAATAGCAAAYCCAATCTTTTACCAAACTAAAATTTCCCTTCAAAAAAATAATTTTAATCAGATTGGGGTTACATGAGGACATACACATCATGCTTCTTCCTAAAGCCTCAGGTCCTGGAATCACATCTGTATTTCAGATTCTTGTCAGGTGATAAGTGTATTATTTTACTATGACCAGTTCTCCTTGCTTCTACAAAAAAGGAATACAAGATTATACTAAAAATCTAAAGCATCATAAAACTCAAACGTAATTATCTTACTACTACTAGATAACTGCCAGGCTATGAAATTCTGCTACATTAACTATAAGATGTTATTTGACTGGTCTTTATCTTTGCTATTAACTCCATAATGATTTGTTAACTAAACATATAAAAGTAAATTAGGTTTTATTGACATGGTTCATTATTAATCACCAACACCAAATGTTTGCAGTGTATTTTTCCCCTAAAACAAGAGGAGTCTTGCACTGTTATTTACAAACTGTTTAGACAAAAATTGCATTATGTTTCACTGCTTGGCTTTTCCTTTTTCTTTAAAAAAGGATTTGAGAGTTTATGATTTAGCTTCCAGTTCTGCTGACRTGACAGAAAGGCTATTTTATTCCTTTCCCTAAAAGGCAGAGTTTTCTCTGAATCATTCTCTTCAAAAATGTGAACCTAGTTGACAACTTGGTCTCTTATCTCTATYGGTGTTGTTAACAATTCGTTATGCACAATGACACCAAAAGAGAATGAACTACTAGACTGTTTTAACCCACGAGAATTAAACTACAGACTAGCTTTCTGTAAAGGTGGTCATCTTTCCACGTCACAGATGAATAAAAGGAATATCTGAGCATCATCCAGGACCTTACTTTGAGGGGCAGGTGGTAAGGAATTGGTATAGGGCATTGCAAGGAGATAAGCAAGCTTTTAGTTGAGTCCTTAAGGAGTAATGTCAAAGTCAGTGGTGCTGGGTCTGACCATTGACTGCCACTTGCAATTGAGCCTGGGCAGATATCTGTACTCAAACCAGTTTCATTTAGTCCTGGACTCCCCACACACTAGGTGGCTGCTTCAATTCCCATCCTGATCCTGCACAGAGGATCACGTAGCACGAAAGAATCATTCCCCTCCAGGGCAACCACCTCCTCCTGCAGCCAGCTCGGTGAGCGCCGACGTATCCACCACATTTCAAAGGCTCAAAACCTGAACATGCACTGGGGGACAACATTTTACACCAAGAGTTTATGGCGAAGAACGTTTTTACTTCACCTTTTCTTGCATAGAACAGAGGATTAGTGAGAAACTCCTTTGGAATCCAAGTCAGACTAAGGCAAAACTTTCCAGTTAAGGAACATGAGGCTGGCACCTACCTGAGAGGCCTCACTTCTACCCTCTTGCCACATGCAAGTTACAGCCTTCCCTCACACCACTGCATACTTATTTTCTACCAGGCTCCCCACTCAYTCTGCAAACCAGCACTACTCAGCTGTAAACCTACCATTTTCTAACACTGAGATACTCAATTCTTCATTTTTTGCTCCGTAATTGTGGTAGTGCACATCACTGAAGTGCTAAAAATAACACAGAATGAAACCTGTAACACGCTGAAAGATCCTTTTGCTCAGCCTAAGTGTACGAGTATTTTTAAGACTAGCAAGAATATTACCCTGTCTCCCGGGCAGGAAGGATGAGACTGACACTATGTTGTTAGGCAACCAATTGCCAACTAAATAAAACACCTTCTCAACACACACACACACATATATATATATCACAAGCTCATTAAGCACAGGAAATAGATAAAAGGGAATTATTTAACAAAAAACAATACCAGCTTTTTACAAATCAAGGTAATAACTAAAGCTGAAAGCAGGCTGGCCTAAGTAGTTAGCTAAGACTGCATCTTCTGCATTGACTACAAACACTGGACCATAAAGTAAATATTTCTTAATAAGCAAAAGCCCTTCTCTGTGCMAACTACTATCAAATTTAAGCCTGTGCATTATGTAAAGAGGCCGCTGTACAAAACAAGCTATTAAATTCACTCCTTTAGATTCGTTTTTGTTCCTACCAGAATAATTGCCCCCAAATTAAACTTTTTATGCATAACATGCATATCCTGAAATTTAGTTGGATCATTTTGCAGATTTTTTTTGGAATGTTAACATYACTGCATTAGTGTGTGGCCAAAAATATTACAGTGAATTGGACAAGAAAGATTACTAGAATGTGAGACAAATCAAAGACTTATTGTAGGGGCTGCAATAGCAGCATCATATAACAATATGGATTAACATGATRCTATTTTCTGGAAACATATATTTATAAAAGGTATTGTACATGGTGTTGTGCACTTAAGTTACCTGTTTCCATTAGGAATAGATGCACTCACGCTAATCTAGCTGCACCCACAGAATTTCCAACTGCAGTTTCAATGTGTAGAAGATGCAACTGCACAATTTGCTCAGCAGTTTCCTTGATATTAATATTTCAAAGTGGCACATGATGCACAATGGCACCATGTTCATACTGGTGCACGTTTCCACYACAGCTAAGTGACAGTGCTGTGACAATGACACTCAAGGGCTTCTTAATTAAGGCCTGYTTAAGGGAAACTGCAAAAAGCAAGGACTCCAGATGCAGCACAACCACAAGTAACAAGTATTTATTACTCAGATATTAATCTCAATCTAAGTCACTATAGCCAGGCACCAAATATTATGTGCATAAGATAATAGGTGGTATATTTGGCTTGCAACTAAACTGCAGGGGTCTGCACTCACACAAGCTGGTGGTCACCCATTACTTCCATTTTGTTCTCCCCTAGTGACAACTCAAGCCAAATCACAAACCTTGGGGTCCTTCACTCTGTCACTTATTACTTCCTTGCAGGTCTCTCTTCTCCCACTTGCTATCACTATTGTCACCTGGTTGACTTTCAGCACAGCCATTTCACTCCTCCTTGCTATTGCCACATGGTTCAGCATTTTGGTAACCCCAGGCCATGGACAGCCCAGAGGCTGTGCAGCACATCCATCATGTCCACTCTGGTCTGCAGGCTTGTGGCAGGTCCTAGAAAGCATATTATAAAATGTAAAATACACATATACATATGCATCTATGTATACATATGTGGTGCTTAYGTATATTCAATGAACACATATTCACACTCTGCAGTATCTCCATCCTTAAGAGATATTCAAGCCTGGACTGGACAAGGTCTCCAACTGTCATATTTCCAAATCATCCTGTCMAATGCAAGAACCAGACTGATGTATTCTAAGGACTGAAAAAGAGAGAAGCTTCCTAGGAGCTGCTGCATTGCAGCAGTTAACAGCAGTTTTACCATTCTTATATGTTTTTAAGTGCATGTAGTGTTTTAAATTGCTTCTCTGATTACCCAGATTAAATGGAGGCAATAGACATGAAACAACYGCACTTCAGCAGCTGAATGTATAGAGTTCTGCATATGGGAGAACAGGACATATCACTGGACTAGTTAGTGCAAAAAAGTCCTAGAGAAAATATATATCTGTCACACCAAAATATATTAATTGATTGCCTATATATCATGTCACAGAACATTTTCCACATCATTTACAATTTAATCTAGCTGTCCAATAGTCTACTGCAAGTTTAACTTTAGCATGAAGAGAGTAAAGAAACACTAATGGATATAATTAAGTACGCTGTGAAATTGGATACAGAGAAAGGGCTGTATTTTTGCTCACTGCCACTGTTCTGAATTGAAGAAAAAACATAGCAATTACTACTGTGAAAGAAAACGAGGGCCCAATTATTGAGTGGCTCTCCAAGAAACATTAATTTATCTTCCATCAAATCCACTTTTCTCCTGACACAGGTAGCTGAAGAGCTGAGGGAGGGGTAAAAATTTAACTAAGATCAGACCAAGGAACTCCCCTCTACAGCTGCTGTTCAAGAAAAGCCTTATTATCTACTAAGAATGTATTGAAATGATGACAGCAAAGAAGCTCCACTGAGGGGAAAAAAGTGCACAACAAGCCATTGATGGGTATGTTGCTGTGTTTCTCCTCTCATACGTATCTTGGAAATATTATAACCTAAGGAGCTTGTATCTACCCAATTAGCTAGGCAGACAGGCTGCTGCTGGGGCTGGAGATGCTGAATTCCTTCTTACACACACAATGTGTGAGGAATGGTTCTGCTTTAAGACCACTGCACACAGAGGACATGAGGTGGTCACACCATGGGGCAGCAGACAGCAAGAAGCACTTGTGCATCACCACCTTGATCCCTAATTCCTCATCAGCCCATTAAATCCTTYGTTGAAGCCCACAGGGAAGATATTCAGTCCTGCACCATGTCCTGTGCAGGGGAAGATCAGTTGCCTGCAGCAGAGAGCTCATTTACAGCCTTCTCTTGGGGCCAGAGAAACTGAGGGTGACAAAATATAGCATTGATTTCGCAATGAGGAAAATGTGGAGAGATGCAGACCAGCAACTCAGGCTTTAACAGCAGAAAAACTGCCAGAAGCTGAAAGGAAAGTTAAAGGATGCTTGCATAAMATATGGAAACATCAAGAACATACAGGAAAAAAGGAAAAGTCATGACTCACAGGCTACTAGACAAGAAATATCTGCCTGATCTATTCCTGCTACATTTCCACAAGCCTTCTRCTAACACACACCACTGAGGGTTCTTAGGAAGATAAGCTGCCAGGCTATAAAAAGATAAAAGTTCAACTAGCTCAAGGGTCAGAAATGAAGATTTAAAAATAAAAAACAGCAAGAATCCCCACATTCTACTGCAGGAAGCCTCCAGTATGACCCCAGTGTGTTATCATGTAGAGAGCACAGCAGAGAGCTGGGCTAGAGATGMTGAGCTGTCCAGTTTATTCATAAATCATAAGGAAAGAGGGGTGAAGAGCTGGACAGAGTTTACTTAAGGTGCTAAAGCATCTAGAATACTAAAAATAACTTGATTGTAGAGAATTGCAGAGTGTTCTCACCGTGCTACATGATGGATAAAACAGCAGAAAATTCTGCTGATAAAGGAATGGAGACAGAACAAAACCCTAACTTTATACCTACAATGATTGACTCTGAAATTGCTATTACCACTCAGGAATGAGATTTTGAAGTTATAATGGAGAGTTCTGTAAATACATCAATTCCGTATTCATTAGCAGTCTAAAAAAATCCAAAAAAATCAAATCAAATTCTAGGAATTATTAATAAAGGAATAAGYGCACTCATTTGTTCTCCCCATAACAACAATGCTGTCACGGACTAGAACAAGCACAGAAGAGAGCAAAGATAATCAAAGAACTAAAGTGGTTTGTGTTGAGAGGAACAGCTACCTACATTAGTACTCTCTGGAAAAGAAATAGCTAAGCAGAGTATGATGATGATCCACAAGATATTAAAAGCTATGGAAGAAGGTAGATAGGAAACAGTTATTCAATATCTCTCATGTTACAAGAGCTACGGGATGTAGAGTGAAATTGCASCATGTAATTACACCACAAAACTCACTGCCTCAGGATATGAGAGCTTACAAGGGTTCAAAATGAAGTGGATCACTGGAAGAGTGAGGGAAATGCTGCTACGAACTCACCTTGCTGTTAATGCACTTTGGGCATCTGTGTGGTCACCACCACAGACAGGATCTAGGTGAGAAARATAGTCCGAGTTAGGCTAGAAAGCCTTTAATAGATATTACCAAGTGTAACTCACAGCCACAACATGACAGAAAATAAAAATGCATAGGTACAAGGCATATAGTTTCGGCTACAATTTTAAGAAAACAATTGAATAAGTGAACATGAAGGAAAAAGAACACTAAGTATTAAGTAGACTAAAACAACTTGATCCTCATCTGAAAATTTCAGACACCTGAAGACAATATAGCACCAGCTCCGTATTTTCATTTCCACACTGGACCTTCCATCACACCAAATACTAGGAAATACTAACTACCAAATACTAACTCTGTATTTTATTGTTATTACTTTTTAAAAAACCTTATAGTAAGATGTTGCTGTTGAAATCAGATCACTTTTCTTTCCAGGGTTAACAGTGAGGTAACGAACATGTTCTTATCCTCACTACTTCTGCAGCCAGAGACAGCACCATCTGCTTTGACAGCAAAGCTATGTGTAAGAGAGATTGCTATAAACTTTTAACAGCTTGTCCATGCTATTTATATTTCAATTAGGCCAAATCAGCTCAAGGCAGCAATTAATTTGCCTACAGAACAAAAAACTCCAGCGTTGGGCAATCCCATTACAACTACCAACTATACATGGAAACTAAGGCACCAGAACTGCTATTTACTGAGCCTGGCAGAATGAGGAAGATAACCTAATTCCTGCAGTTAATAGCAAGGCTTGTGCTCAGCACAGCAGCCTAACTCTTTGCCAGCCAAGGCAGCACCCTCCATTMTGTCTTCCCCAAGCTTTCCTGGATGCTACAGTATTACCCAGGACACACTCCGTTCTTGCAGGCATCATCCTTTGAGACTTGGCCAAGTTCTCATGACCCACGCAGGAGACGCGGCACAAAACCGTGTAACCTGCAGTAGAGACAACTTGTGATTTATTCTTTATTTACACYACAGCAGCACAAGGAGAAAAACAATGTAATGCTCAGGGATTATAAGAAGAAATAACCTTAGTTACTTTTATTAAATACTCCCAGACACAGAAAAGAAAGCCTGCAAGAGAATGACTGCCCCAAACTATCACATACAGGAAAGGTGGATGGGCTGCTTAGACACCCCAGTGTTGGCAGGTCCCCTTGGGAGCACAAACTGTGCCATGTACATGAGGGAGAAGGTTACCAAGCACTCCCTGAATTCTCTCCCTGCTACTGAACCCCCYGAGCTCAATAACCCTGTGCCTGATCCTGGAGACAAGCAATTAACCCACCTTCCTGCTGCGTGGGGACACACGATGCTCCCAAGGCAGATCATGGTGCTGGACAAGACAAGGAAGCGCATCCGGCAGCACAGGGAGGAGAAATGGGCAGCAGAGCTGACTTGTTTGTGGGTCAGCTTTTTATTTTGATATATTTATATACAGTGGGAGAATTTAAAAGCTATTCCACGGAAGGGTTTTCTAGGACAGGCTATCAGGACTTTCAGGGGTTAAAACATGTTTCGGGTTAAAGCAAAAGCTGCACATGAAGGGCCACAGGTAACTGGAAGATGTGTTACACCAAAATTATAAGACACTGGGCCCTTTACTGAACATACACTGCAGCTAATAGGGCAACATCTTTTTAAAAGAACTTCAGATTGTTTTTTTTTCAAACAAATTCAAATATTTGACATGGCAGTTTGGTCTTCACATTAGGAAATCTCTAAAGCTTTAAATCTAAGCAGCTTGTACACAAAGAATCTTTGTAGATATTTTTCAACACTAACACCACTAAAGAAAAAGAAAAAGCAAAGGCAAACAATAGGGACATTAGCAGCTCTAGCTTTCCCTAGCATATCCCCCAGTAAAGATGGGAAGAACCAGGGAAATGCTCACAAAGTCTCCGCCAGCTTCATGGCAGTGATGAGAAGGATGCGCAGCAGAGGTCTGGATTTTGCTGGGTCCTTTAAGTCAGTCCTATGAGACCATGTTGGAGTTTCTTTTTCAAATTTAATAGGTTTCTGAGGGACTGCATGAGAAAACCTGCTGTAAAAAGCACAGACTTTGATTACATTACTGTCAATATTTTTAGGCTTAAAAGACAGACATGGGAGTGCACTCAACCTTACTACAAATAAATAGCACAACTTAAATTAGAATGTCAATACTTCAATATCCATTTTAAATAACAAGATGACAAGAATATCAGTTTCTCGTCCCTAAAATACATTTCCATATACACACACTGCATTTAGGAACAAGCTCTCCCCTCACCCAGTCAAGTGCATTTTAATCCAAAGGGAAAGTCTCCTTCAAAAAGAGCAAAGCCAGAAGATAAAACTAGGGCTCTGCTTGGCTACATCACTGGGTGCTGCAGCTTTAGGTTCGAGTGACAGATTAAGCAATTCCCATTGCCAAGTGCTACAACAAAAGCCAGATCAGGGCCCTCTGTTCTTAGACCTTCTGGGGAAAGAACATCCAGAAACCAAACTCAAATTGAGAGCTGGATTTTTCACTTGGTGTTTTTCTCTGAAAAGATCAGTCTGCACCTCTGGTTAGAGATCCCATTGTTTCCCAAAGTCTAGTTTTATTTAATGTCTTATCTAAAAGGCATTAAATGCTTTGGAAAGGATGTACACAAGCACGCAGAGAGCATCCCTGCAGTCACATTCCTGCCTTGTGCCTGTGTGTACAACAAAATACATGCGTTATACTGTGTAGTAATCACATCTGTTCTGGCTATACCACCAAGCAGAGCCACAGCTAAAATTCAGACACATCCTGGGGTCAGCACAAGTAGCTAGCACAGGTTATGCTTTTTGTATAACCCAGTTCCACACTAAACATTGCATAGCACGTCCGCTCCTTAAATTTTCTGCAGGTGAAATGACCTGTAGCTTGCACAGATCTCCAGGCGCAGCTCAGCCAACCACACAGAACAGAAGGTAATTTTATAAAACATTTCCCACCAAAACTGGCCTAAATATATTACACCTGCTTGCTCTTTGTGTTCAAATGGACAGCATTCCTGCTGGCCCACCACAAACCTGTTGTATGTCAGAGAAGAGGCAGTTTTTACATTCATAATAATTATCATCTTTTAATCTGTAAGTAGTACATTTTTAAACTCCATAGGGGAAGACCTTCCCCATGCAATACAATAACCAAAGCAAATAAGAAAATGGCAAACAGAACTAACACTAAGTCACTCTCACAGCATCACAAGCTTTGCAACCACTGTTCACAACATGCTCCAGGCTATGAATGAGAGCTTGGTTTTGTTATCTGAAAACATGCAATTTGAACACACCTCATTTATATCCCCCCGTGATATGTCGTATTTTTTAAATTTTCAAGAACAGAAATACTCAATTGTTTGCACCATCTCAGAGGCTCAACATACAGAGCTTGAAGATTCCCCTTCAAGAAGCAACTGGTTTTATGCAGAGCATCCTCCTCRTCCTTCTCTTCYTCCTCCTCCTTTATCCCCAACTCTCCTGAAACGAATACAAAGTGAATGGATAAAGCAGTTAAATTCATTAACATTTAAGCTTGTTCTCACAGATAGGTAGGCCTTATACCTCATAAGCAACGAAGGGAGGGTTTTTCAAGGACAAATCACTAAGTCTGAAAAGGGCCTTTTTTTTTTCCCCCCATTTTGGGAACAGTGCAATGTGTTAACATGGCAGCACAAAGGACTAAGAACTGGTCACCTCTTGTATCAAATTACAGCCTTTCCCCTCACCTTCATCCTCACAGTAAGAATGACATTCACACAAACACATACCTAGCTAAAATAGTTTCCATTTTGTACAAAAATGAGTAGTGATGTGCACTTGAAAAGKTAGCTCAATGAAGTCTTTTAACACACTATTAGATGTGCCAGTGTTTGTAGCACCTGAAATGCCTTCAACTGAACCATCAAAACCACCTACCAGGTTGTGATCACTATTTGGTTCACCTTCCCATACGGCATTTCRGACTAACACCTTCGAGCTGCTTCTGGCAGTTGCTTTGGTGGAAGACAGGGAATTAGGAACTTAAGGTCTACATTTAACCCAGAGATGATGGTATTGGAATCATCTGTGTCCAGAAAAAGGCATCAAAAKGCAAACTCTCCTTGGTTCTAGAGCCACCTAACACTGACTTCCTATGTGCCTCTCAGGGAGGCCTCACACAGCAGATYGCCTTCTGGTCCCAATGCTGCAGGKKRCTTCAATTCAGAAGATCAAGGAGCTCGAAGGGATCAGCTGCTTACATTACTTGGAATGATTAGGAATCATGTCAGGTCTCAGGTGGTGCCTACCTAAGAGAAATAATGAGATATATTCCCTTAGCACAAAGGCAGACAGTGAAGACAACAGTGGCCAAAATAGAAGGGAAAAAAAAGTCACCACCAAGCTCTGTGCCTCTCATGCCGGAGTGTCAGCAGCTCCTTGCTGGACTCGGACAGTTCTAGCAGTTAATAGAGGCAAAAAAACCCTACAGGAAGACAAAAGCTGCACAAAATCTTAAACCACAAACAGTTGTATTCGCCARGAGAATTTAGTTTTCCATAGCAACTGTCCAAAATAATGTCTTTGCTCTACTGAAAATGGTAGCTTTTTATTTCAAAAGCTGTTTTTCATTTCAACAACCACAGTATTTTCAGTTTGATTTGAGGAGGATCCCTGCATGTGCAGAAAGGACAGTTTGCACCATCAGATGTGCACGGATTTCCTTTTCTTTGCTGAAAGAGGTGACAGGGGTGCTTTAAAACAGCCTTTTCACACATRTGAATACAGAAAAAATGAAATAAAAACTGATTATCTGAGCTTCCCACTTAACCCATTTGTCACCAATCCATCTGCTACCAACCAACTTGGTCACTTCTTTAAAACAAGGTGCCTCATGACACTGAGTATAAACTATGAAAAGGATGAAGTTTTAGCACTTTGAGACATGAGAAATCCCTTTATTCCGTGCAGAAAAGTTCCTAGTTGCCTAGAAAGTCACTTTGCAGCTTTGGCTTTTCAGCAGATCATTCACTCCATCTCTTGGCAGAAGAAAGGATTGCAATCCTGCTGGGTTACCTCTTCCTCCTCCACTCACTACCAACCTGTCAGAAATCCATTTGTGTGTGTGTGTATACATACACACACAATGCATCATGATACAGCCCATTCTTCTCACCCATTACTTCCATTATTTACTAACAACTCAAAAGCAATTCCCCAAACCTGGATTTTTACCTTTTGTTTCAAGATGTTCCTGGTTCTGGTTTCAAGATGGTCCTGGTTCATTTTTTGCAGCTTATCATCCCTCCTGTTTCTATTCTCATCAGGAGAGGGCAACGAAGCAGTTTCTGCAGTTCTGTATTTCAGAGAAAACAGAAAATGCAGCATCTATGTAGCAGCAGAAGCAGCCACTCACACCAGTCTAGTAGGTAGGAGGGAGACAAGCACTTTTCAGGTAGTTATAAACAGGTAGGAAAGCCTGAACATGTCCAAATTGATGCCACTTGGGGAAGACACCTGATAAACACAATGAAGGTAGCAGCAAGCAGCCATAACAAGCGCTAAAGACCTCAGCCTTTCTGAAGGATTAGGATGTGAGACTAAAACAGGGTGAGCTTCCACAGAAAAAGCAAAGAGCTTTAAAAAAATAAGGTATTAAATATGTAAACAGAAAAAAAGTAATTTTTCCTCCCAAGGATAAAATCCTTTATGTATATATTTAACTGTGTTCTACAGTTATTGATTTGGCTCTTCAAAAATAAACCAAGGAAAATGTGCACTTGTCATGTTCCTAAAGTCTATGAAAASGAACTCAAGCTTTGAGGTCAGATTTGAAGCCCAGTAATTGCTGTTTATTCACTAACACACAYACACAAAACAAGTTTTAAGTCAATTACTCTTCAGTAATTGTAATACTGAAGAAGTCCTGGTTTCTGGCAAAAAGAAGGTCAAGGAAGAGAGGAATCATTAAATATTTTGGTACCTGCACCCTAAGGTACRACATGAGTCATTCAACATTCATGCCTAGGGTGGGGGAACCCCGAGACTCCCCCAAACTCTTACCTGGAGACTTTCATACTGAACACCCAAGTCAAAACCAAAGGTCAACAGAAGCATTTTGGGCTGACGACTTGAGTTGAATGCTGAGCTACACATTCTTTCCTTCTCTACAGATATAAATGCAAAGTAGATTGAAAGTGCAATTGTGCAAAACAAGGACAGGCTATTCTAAGCATAAGGAAAGTGTCAGGATGATAAACCACAAAAGCACAAAATCAAATCAATGTTAATGGCCACGAGCTGGTATTTAGCTTGCTTTCATTTCTCTTTTCTTTCTATTTTTCCACCTAGCCTGCTTGGCTAATGAAATTCCCATTTTAAGTGAGAAGTCAAGGCATGATTTTATGCTACATCAATTATTATGACTTTATTGTGACATACTGGTATTCATCTGATCCCAGAAGGCTATACTGATGCTTTGGATGCAATTAATTTTTGATTGATCTAACTCACTCCAGTACTGGATGTAAAATGCTCATAGACGTTTGAATAATTCTATTACATGTAGGAGATTACTGCATACAGACCATTGGAAATTAATTGCTGAGTTATTTTAGTAAATGTAATACACCATTCCAGCCCAATTGTGGGAACAGTTACATAATTGCCTTACAGAGTAAACTAATGAAATAAATGAACTCTGACTAACATGGAACACAACAGGGCTGAAAAAAAGCAGAGATCACACTGCACATTTCTGCTCTGCCACTACAGGGACTGGCAGGTTAAGACCAGAGCTGCAAAAAAATATATTAACAACAGCCCTAGAGCAAGCAGGATAGACTCTAAATTCCAGTAGCAAGAGCCACTTGACCTGTTAATCCAAAGAATTGTGGCTCCAAAGAAGCCCAGAGTGAGTGAGAGATGCACAGAGAGTGTGGACTACCTGCAGATAACTCTGAAGAGCCCAGTACCTACCTAGGTGGGCAGATAAGTGTCTTGCTGTGGCCAGTATCTGTTCAGCTGTTCTGCTGTTATTGCAGTACTGATGTTTTCATGGGGAAAATGCAGCCAGTAGTAACGTCAGGAACAGCTCAAAGAAAAAAAAACACAGTAACTAATAGCCTAAAGACACAAGATCAGTCCAAAGYAGACAAGGGAGAAGTGGAATTAACCAGAGCTGAATAGATAGGGAGTGAGATCCCTGGTAYCTGATAGGAATTCTATCAGCTAACACAAACATGAGCAATATAAGAAAAAAATTTTAGGAAATCCTGTTTAGTTACAGGCCTCCAGAGCACTACCTGTAAAAACCCCTAGCAATGCTGAATATATGGTCAGAAAAAAAACACTGTGAAAATACTGAGGTAGAAAATTCTAATCACAAAGAAATATTCCACCTGCTGAGTACAATGAGTATTTTGTCCAAACATACCTTCCAAGCAAACGTTTTAGAGAAAACCTAACAATATAATTCTTAGAATTGTGGTCAAAAAGGCATCATTACAGCAATTTGCTTTTGCACTTGTTTTTTTCCACTCCCAGGTCTGCTCTATTACTTGCTGGTAGTAACTATACTCTCCACAAAGCAGATGTGCTGCCACAACCTCTTTACTTTTCCAGGCTGAATTCACTGCCAGCAGTGAATTTTCTAGTGGCAAAACAGCATTTTGTTCAGCTGAAGTATTTTTCTACCTCACTACAGCCACAGGAAGACAAAAAAGCAATAAACAGATCAGAATCTTCCATAAATGGCTCAAAAATACAGGGGAACTAGTTTTAGACAGACTGCTCCATGTGATCTGACAGAGTCCATTCACTATTTGGAAAAGGGTATTTGCACAGCACCTACTGGCTTTGATTCAGGCTCTTTCAGATGCTGCTTCAGCATCAGAAGATTCTTAAACCTCACAAACTGAAATTTGTGTCTCTAATAGGGAAATATTCCTAGGATTAAGTCTTTGCTTGGTTTTCTTCCCTTGCTGTGACCAGATGAACACAGTATGGATTTACAAAGATACTTTCTTGCTAGATTTTCTCAAGAATGAAATTCCTAAATTACTTTGATTAAACCTAAGCTCCCTCCCTCAACTCAGAGGATGCAGCCTCCCAAACATCAGCTCTTCTCCACCTTTTACCTCCAGCAGCAGAACAGAGGTCCAGAGAGCAGTTTTCAGGTCTGCAATCAGTTGCCCTAGAACAGAGGATAAATCTTGTATTGTACAGACAAAACTATCTAGGAACACAATTTATTGGACAGTTTCCACTACACTCAATTTTCTGCACAGCTTTATTGCTGTTTTCAATTTCCCTGGCACCATCCCCCAGTATAACAGTGAGGCAGAAACAGCCACTTACACCCAAGTTCATTAATGACTTGCTATTTAAATACCTCATTCAATCTTGCTCTTACCATTGGTGCATTATTTCTATTTATACTTTGGAGACAATAATCAAGAGTTTGGCATTTATAGGAAATAAATACCAGGAAGTCTTCATAAAGAACAGCCTTACACAATGCTTTGCAATAAAAGTAACTGAGACGAGCAAGACAAGTACAACATTGATGACAGAAGGAAAAAACAATCAGAACAGTTTAATATTTGATTAGTACCTAAGAGTCCATCCATATTGTCAACTGCAGGATAATTAAGCCGACAAGCTTCATTAAGCATCAAGATTACTCTTGGCCATTTAAACATTATCTACCAAAATAACACTATTTTAAAAACAAACAAAAAACCTCAGTCATTCCAACGCATATAAGCACTCATTTTAACAGAAGGAAAGAGGAAAACAAGTGACTATAAAGATGCATCTTCTTATAAATTACTGCAATAAATTTTCTCTTCATGTTTGTTAAGGACGAGTATGTAATTTTCTAGGCTAGTCAATTAATTTATCTGTAGAAAAGTGAGACAAAACTTCATTTAACACTATCTTATTACACCATTGTATGTTGTAACTACTTAAATATCATTGCTCAAGTTGAATTCAACTTAACATATGATGTATGAAACTAACTCTTTGCTCCAAAGAGAAGAACTTTCCCTTTCCTTTTTGGTTTGAAACTATTTTGGTTTGAAATAAAGGATTTCAGAGAAGAACTACAGAACAGATTCAGAATATTTACAAATAAGCATTCCCTTCTTGCCTTTGACACAGAACCATAAACACAAAGGAAATTCGGTCAAGTTTAACTCCAACTTCATCCCCAAATTCAACAGCATTTGTAGCATTTGTTTGCTACAAATAATGCAATTAATAGCTTTCACATTAAGGATGACACAGATAGAACAAGAGGGACACGTCCCATAGGCCTACATTTCTGTCCCTCTTACAGTTCCCTGTTACACACACAAACACCAAAGTTTTTACAGAACCCATTCCAAAGAAAAATGTATGCCCCATTTGCAAATAATCAATAATTAAGCCACTTTAAATGTCTTCCTGAATAGTAAGAAAACATAAAATTCCATTTCTATTGTTAAGCAAGAGAAGTCTATAAAGCCTTTCCATTAGGAAAGTGAACCACAGCATTTATTCTGAACATTTCTCAGGCTAGACAGGCTCATTTGAACAAGGATATCCCACCCTTGCCTTCATTATTGCAGTATTTGCAGCAAAAGTAGCATCACTACAAGCCAGCATGAATTCCAAGATCATTTTGTGTGAAAACTTCAGAGCACAGTGGCTAGATACAAGTCTCCCATCCCAGCAAACAGCTATAATTCACCAAACAAACTGAGTGCTTTGCACAATACGCTCCTCAAGGCCAACAGGAAAAGAAAAAACAGCCTGAAAATAATGTTTAGTCTTAACACAACCATTTTGTGCTTTTAAACCATGACTTAAGAGGTAAAGCAACTCTATGAAGTGATAGTTTATTATAAAAAGTTCTAAGACTTCAGGAGAAAGGAAAAACAAAGAAAAAATATCACACAACAGTACAGAAAACTGTCCTATTTATTTAGACAGATTTCATAATCATTTCAGAAGAACAAACGAAAAGTCTCCACGTTCCAGCAAGGCAAGAACAGCACCATAAAATGCAGAGGGGCACCTTCTTTTTCCTCCCATCTTTGTTTTTCCTGTTCTACGACATTCTCTGAGTRACCAAGTTGTCATATATAAAATGTCTCTAGCATGGTCCTAATGGCACCAAATCCAACACAACGATTCCAGAAAACATTTCTCTGRGAGCAACGGTCCATAATGCCATTACAGTGAGTATCCTTAAGCAACTCCAGCTCTTGTTATGTAATTAAGCTAGAATCTTGGACTGCACAAGTTCAAGTAGGCATTTTTCATCATGTGACATTTTTATCCCAAATAAATGCTGCAAAGGGGAACCAATTACAAACACTTGCTATTTGAACAGTCCAAACTTTCCAGATTTGTATGACAGATAAGCACTATTAAACATCTTAGCAAAACATAGAAGACCAGTATCTCATTTTATAGTCTTTGTACATTCAAATTTTTCAACAATGAAAAAAATACAAAGATTAAGACTGAACAAGGCACAACAGAAAAATCTAGTTCAAACAAAAAGAAGCGTTTTCTGCCTAGTAACTTGAGTCTCAGTATGCATATGCTCAAAAGCCATCTTATTAAAACATATTAAGTATCTGATGCAGTAGAGAAGCACAAGTCCCTTTGAGACAAGAATTTGCTCRTGCCGGCAATTAAAATCTCAGGCAAAAAAATAAAAACAGGGCAGTAAATTATTACCTAGCTCTAGAACTTTGCCTTCAGTTTGACAGTGCACAAAAATATGTGGAATGAAATAAATATTCTTGCATAGTTAGCATGGAGACACAGTGTGTTCTATTAACTTACTTGAAGAGGTCAGAAGCTCTCTGCTCCCTGCTCTGTACCTCAAGTCACTCATAATTCACTTCCCTGCATCAATTCTATGCTCAGCAGCAGTTACAGTGTTACTAGTCCTTACTCTAGTGCTAAGTTCTTCAACTTTTTTTTGGTCAGACAATTTCTTCTCCAGTTAGACCACCTTTGAGAGCGCTTCCTTAATTACATCTTAATTAACACATAAGGCACGCTGTCCTTTCATCCACATACACCAGACTGGAAAGAACAGGAGCTCTCCACGTGAAGCCTGTCAACTAGGTTACATCAGGAAGATGCATCCTGGCTGTTCAACCACCACAGAGGACACTGAGGCTGCTTGAAGAAAAGCTGAGAAAAGAATGATGCACAAGGAAATCATTCACCTCTTTCAGTATAGTGATACTGATTGACTTAGCAAATGGCATTCAGTTAGCAACCACTTGTGGTTTAGTTCCAACACTGGTGGTTTTAAGAAATTAACATGGAAATATTTCTGTGCACTTAAAATATGGGCAAAAATAGAGCCCTTTACTCAAGTGTGTACAAGAACTGTTCTTCATACRTGCGCTCTAGGTTCCTTTCTTCATGTACTGTGAGAAGAACTGGCCTCTGACAAAGTGGACAAGCTTGGTCTCTCTGTAGAACATGGTAATGATGGTTGCTGCGAAGCACAGAGCTCCCACGCTGACGTGCACCAGCCTTGCCACCCAACCCTTGTCACAGCAGAAAAACGCCTGCAAAGGAACAAGCAAAGGTAAGGAAACAGTGAGCAGAGGGGGACATGCTCCTGACCGTGGTACCAACATTTACAAGGCAAACATTATAAACAGGTGCTAGAAAGATTTGCTACACACATTGATCCTACAGAAAAATAGTGTTTGGGAGTCGCAATGTTTCTTTGTCTAGAGAAAATTTCTGTCCAGCAGTAAATAAGCACTCAGTATATATCTAATAAAGAAGTCAATTTGCCATGTAGAAATGTTGACACATTAAGGGGAAATTTTGTTCTGTTTTGGTCACCCCTCCTTCCTCACTGTCCCTCATATGAATAGCAGCTTCTCTGCTCTACTGCAAAGCAATGCAATTTCAAACAGTACTTAAAAAAGTGAGCTTACTTCACCTACCAGCAATAGAAATACCCTGAACTACTTGCCAGCTATACCTCCTCAAGGTAGCAGAGGTCTGTAGATGTACTYTCCTGCATGTTCTATATGTATCACACAGAAATATACCTGTGACGAAGTTTAAATTAATACATATGGTAAACTGATCTTAKAATAGACAAAAGCAGCTTTGCAAGCTTGTAATGAAAGGCTTCCAGCCTATGATCAGGAGCTTTTTTGATAACTTCACTGCTGGGGGAAACACAAATCATTGACATTAATTTTATAGCGAAAGCCAACCTGACCAAGAGACATACCTCAGAGAAAACAGTAATTGCTCCACTTAGGATATACACAAGTAGCAGAAGTGGAGAGGGCAGCAAGCCTGCCAGAGGCCTGTAACTGCTTTCTTTGAAGAAATGATGGATATAGTGGATGCTGTGGGCTATTCGGATACCCATATTGAAGCAGTTGGCAAGGATAAAGCCRACGCTGCCGTGCCAATAGGTCAAGAAATAAGAGATGCACAGAAATGTGAAGGACAAGGCCAGCATGACAAAATTGTACCTAGGGAGGAGAAAAAAATAAATAATGTTACATTATTATACTTATTTACTAAGTATATATTTAAAAATAAATACCACAACTTATTTTCTAAAAAGAAGAATGAGCAAATCTCCTTTTTTAAAGGAAAGACAAATCTGAGAACAGAGATGTTAATAAAACATCTCATGGCAAAAGTAGAAAACAAGACAAATAAAAACCAAGCACTACCATTACATGAAGGAAATTCTATTTCATTACTTAACTCCGTATTCACATCTGGAAGTCAAATTTAGTAATAACAGGTTTTATTTCTCCCTCCAATTGCTATGCTATATTAGGTAGCTATTAAAGAAAAACAATACTCAAAAAGGTGAAACCTTCAGAGCAGTTTCTGCTGAGCTAGGGCTTTGAAGACAAGTTCACACTAAAATAATAATGAAAGTACACCCTGTCAAGGAATAAAAGTACTGGTTTGCCTACAGAAAATAACTCATTATTTTTGAAGTGGTCTTGCAACAGACATATATTACAGAATTGAAAAGCATCTGATAGTAGCATTGGAGGGTGTAGTGGGAAACCAACTTCTTTGGGGAACTAGAGAAATTAAACCTTTCTCATATCCTATTAATCGTACACATGCACCCAGAGCATCCATGCTAGGAAATTAAAGGAAGCTTTGTTACCTTTCTACTGCAAATTAAGCTTTTTTCATATAGAAATAGTCATGTGATTGAAACCTTGTACTACTTCATACTTATTGTGCTCATCTCACAGAGGAATTGGTTTAAAATATGACATCTCCAAAAGATGTTTGGCATTCCAAAAAGGGTAGAGAAATACTCTAATATACTTCAACCTTTTGCCTCAGTACCATCTTTCATTTGAAAAACCTATTCCTAGTTTCAAAATAATTTGGTGAGAGTTCAATTACCAATTTAACATTGACCCAAGGCTCAATAAAACTCAATTCTACAATTTGATGTAGTATCATCAAACACAATGAATGCTTTGCAGAAGAGAGATGTTTTAAAGTGCTGCTTCCACAAATTCTGGTAAGCTCAAGTTAGGTTAGGCTTCAAGTTAGTTTCCAAACGCATGTTCATGCAGTACAGTAGTCCCTCTGTTTAGGCACTGAACTTGACATAGATCATAAAGAGATGGTACAGGAATAGTCTACCTGTCTACCTCTTCTTTGCACATCAAMGCAAACGTAAAACATTCTGTTACTCCATTGACAGCAAGAAATAGGACATACAAAGAGTAACATYGAAGGAGACTCGGACCTGAAACAACAAAACCATGAAAACGATTAATGAATCATTCTATCAAAAGCGAACAGTTTTTACATTTACTGGCACTAATGAAAGTCCACTTGTGATAGGTAAATGTTGCAGAAAACTTGCCTAAACAAGCCTGTTCTCTGCATAATTCAACTTTATCCTGTACAATCCACAAATTACAGTTTTGAGAAAGRTGCTCCATTATTTTATTAGAGTAGCACAGCAACGATCAGCTTCAATTGCATCTAGCAACAAATTCACAATTAAGAGCCAGATACAGAGGGATTACAGAGGTAGAACAGAGGGCACTGCAGTATCCYAAGACACAATTTCTTCATTCTTCACTGCAAGCAAACCTACAGATACCTCTAATGCTGCTGCCAAACAACACTRCAATCAGAACAGCTGATTTAACCCAAGAATTCCTGTTACAGCTTCCCTTCGGAGAAAATTCCTACTTTGGCAGCTCTCTGCTTCCTTACCTGTTCCAGAACTGAGCATTGAGCCTCCATAAATATCCAGAGCCAGCTGAGAATAGGCATAGCCAAAAACTGTGATGGTAAGGCCAATCAGAAGGACCAGTTTCAACAGTAATTCTAACACACCTGCGGCCATAGCAACATCATCCTGAAAAATGCTGTAGTCAATTACATGAATCACATACAATATGTATTTTCACATAGAACAGCTGCATTACACAATAAGTCAGTTTGTATGCTGCAGAAAAGCATCAAAATTATCTTCTGTATCATTAACAATGGTCTGAACTTCTGAATAAGTACCAGGATTACAAAAAAAACACAGAAAAAAAGAAGGACAGGAAAAAGCCCAGGCTGAACTTCATGCTGGATCATATCATACTATGATATCATACTATATCATATTTAGCTATTAATATAATGTTTAGACATGTTAATGTCAGCTAAAATATAATAAAACATAGTGTTATACCACTGCACATCCTCATTCTCATTTCATTAGAATTTTACCTACTCTCATTTTGTTCAAGTCCACTCCCTTCATTTTTGTTGCTCATCGCTGTCAGTTTGTTTTCAACTTTAACAGGCTTTATCCTCAAAAATTTCAAACACAATTCTGTCACCCTCCTGTGAAACAAAAAGCAAGTTGCATCTGACATGTAATTCATCTTAATGAAGCATACCTGCTTTTGGAGCTTGACATTCTTCCCTCTTTCCAATACTTTAGCAAAAAAGACATAAAAGCTCTCTTCAATAGGCAAAAATATAAACCTGGCCACCAGTGAGCCAAGATTGTTTATGATATCATATACACCTTTAAAAAAAGATACAACATTTTAAGAACCAATTTAATTCTAAGTCTTCAATGACATGTATCCTAATTTAACATTTCTGCCCTCCTCAGTCTCAGTTCCCGAGARGAAGCATTTACATTGTCAGTATTTACAGGGGAATATACTGCAGTAAGAGTAATTTCAACTAGCTACAAAAGCGGGCCTGCAATTATGGCCTTTCATTCCCCAAGTGGAAAGAGCTGAGATGCCACCCACTCAGTCATCTGAATTGCTTCTGTTGCACRTACTACATTAACTACCCAGTTGGAAAGTTTGGATCCAGAGAAARATTTAATTCAAACTGCATACATTAAATTCTCTTCTGTATCCACTAAGTCATTCTGACATGTTCCTCAGTCACAAAGGCTTTGAAGGCCTCACAGATTTTAAAGTTTTTAAATTCTGTAAGTTTTCCAAGTTAACTCAAACACAATGACTTCCCAACTGTACCACCATTGCACAGCATCATGGCACTTACCCTGATCTCCAAAATTCAGTACATTCAAAAAAGTCATCACATATCGTTCACCTGGAAGTGCAAGATACAGACATCAACAGCAGCCCAAACAGTCTAATATCCTCCAAATGTTTATTCACGTATTTTAAACACCAAGGATTCAAGAGATAAGATTAAATGAGACAGCAGTCAGTTCTAAAGACCCTTAAAAGCATCATCCAGGTGGCTGAATCTGCTGGTGACAACTTCTCTGAACATCAGCTCTCTCARTCTCCAAGTCAACAGTATGACTACCACATTATTCATTAGCATTAGCATATTTTCCACTCATCTATTCATCRTTACTTTGTCTTTTCAGTGAAGAAAAATTTTACTCCCACACACAGCGGAAGACAGGCTAGCTCAGCTAACCCCAGTGGTGCCCCATCGTGGCAGGCTTTAATTCCAATCTCAGCATCCTCCTCTATGCTCCAGCCCTTCTCCATGACACCTATAGATTAAGCCTTACCTTCTGTTAAAATCTGTTTCAAGAAAGACTGTTTGAAAAAACTCCAAGTCAGTCGTGCCTCCTTCCAGTTAACAAAAGTCTGGGGAAAGAAAGAAAATATTATAATGTAATAAAATAATTTCAGTTGCTCAACTGAATCACAAAACAAAGACAGTATATGACTCTGGATCAGCTCYGACCACTCGGCATAAATTAGCAGCAACAACATTGCCAATTTTCCTCACAACAAATCCAAATTCAACCACACTTTGCTCTGATGTGGCCAGGTAACTTCTTCCATTGGTGAAAATTACTATTGCTCCAGAGAGCTAAAGGATCTGGAACTTTTTTTTCCTGGAAAAGAATGCTCAGTACCACAACACAAAGAGATGAGAAACAATTTTAATCGGTCAGTATAACTCTGACCTCACTGTAGGCATCTTACCACTCTTTAAACCATCCCATCAAACTTAACCACCTACAAGGATCTCAATTTCTAAGTTTTTCTAAATATCTTCCCCATTATGGCTTTTCATTTCTTCCCTGCCCAACTTCCTCATGAGAGGACACAGTAAACAGCTCTTCACAATTCAGAGATATCCACCAGAATCTCACCTGTCAGCTCCAGTGCCTCAGACTAATTTCCAAATCTTTCCTCAAGGAAGACTGCAAAACTAAGAATTAAACTGTGTGACCTACCTCATCTTCTACCAAGTTTGGTAGAAGCGCTTTCATTCTAGCAACTGGAAATGACTTCTTTGTTGCTTCAGGAGATCCCAGAAATGTCGTAAAATAAATTACATAGCACATTACCAGAACACTGGTATATAAAAGCTGGAAGGAGAAAAAAGAATAGAAATCCAAGGATACAAAATTAACTTATTCAGAAAATAAGTTAAAAAATAAAAAAAAGTGCCAAATTCGGAAAAGGAACGAGAATGTGTTAAATAGTTCTTACTGCTGTCAAACATAAGGCTAAAGATATTMTTTAACAAGAAAGAATTATAAGCTGCAAATTTTGATATGCTAGTGAATAGCTGAGCATCCTGAGTGATCCTTCAACTTTTTTTAATGTATGTATACTCTCTCCAGTATTTTATTATATGCTCAGCCCAATTTTAGGGCACTTATTCATTTTAAGGGAGAGTATAGGTAGCGTGATAAGACGCAAGCCACATCTAATTTTAAACAAGCAACTTATTTGTTCTTTATTGCAGTAAAGTCTTAACCTAAATCAACCAAGTTATGACCGATTATCACCTTGTATACAGCAGAACACAAAGCCAAGCATTAAATTACACTGAAGCCAGCTGATGAGCTAGCTCTTCAAGCTTAAGCATGTGCAAGTTATTTAGAAAATAAGTTAAAATATAGTTTACAAAGAATAACAACGTTATCTGCACAATGTGCCATCATACATGGAACACTTTCTAATACCTCTCAAGCTAATCTAGGTAAAGTGCAAGTCAACAACAATATCAGAATAATACTGCATCTTACACCTCACAGGAGCATTTGCTCTCACCTCTACACTATTTAGCTAATAATTATTAGTTACTTGGCTAAACACCAACAGGAAAAAAAGCCTCATCAGTGCAGAGGAATCAAGAATTTATAGAAAAAATAACCCAGGAAACTCACCTGTGCCAGGCAAAAGATGTAAAGGCCCCACTGAGGATAAAGTATTACTAAAATAACCGTTAAAACACATTTTGACAATACAGAAAAGCTTTCAGCAATTACCTTTAAGAAAAAAAAGAGACATTTATTTATTTCTTTTTTTTTTTACCAGTTTAACCACAGACAGGTACTTATCACATTTCACACACAAATTAGGTAGAATGAATTTAAAAAGCCAGGGAGACTTTGCAATAAAGTTTCTCTCCTACTGAACTGATCATCTTGAAGTGCAATTACTCCATAAACCCTCTATTCTTGTTTTGCAATTCTCTTTATTGTAGTTTCCCAGGCCCTTGCATAAGGGAGCAAGTTTTGCTCAATCACATTCTCAAACACTGCCTTTCACAAATGAATATCCACAATCAACTAAAATGCAAAAAAAGTTAAACGCCTCTCTCTCCAATTAAAACTCCTGATTACATATTGAGTGATCAGGATGGTGATAGCTTCTAGATAAACTAACTTTGTTGCTTTAATAGTAGGCACTCATGTTACAAGTAACACGGTATTAAAATCAACATGTTTTAATGTGCTTGAACATAACAGACATCTAGTCTGGTAATTTGTTCTTTGTGTTACCTTTTTGTTCACTTTTCAGTGAGTTTTTTTCCCCCCCTGCACCCCATATTCTTAGCTTGCTTTACTAACCTTAAGTCGTACAAATAAATGAGCTTGTGCTAAAACCCAAAAAGGTTCTCCCAGAAGCTCAATAACAGCAGAAAGACCAAAGGCCACCACACCAGCCCGATAATGAGGAACCACAGTAGGATCGGGTACTTCAAGCAACTGGAGCCATACTATGCCCAAGAAAACGGACCAAAAAATGCCGAGAGGAACCCTAAAAAATACACAAGCAGTCAGTAAAAGTACTACTAAAGAAAATTGGATTAAAATTTCACATATTGACATATTAAAAAATAGTCCTCTACAGAATTCACTTTATAACTTCAACAATTATGTCGTCATTCAAATGTACTGGGGCTCAAACCAAAGAGCTTTGAAAAAATAAGTCTAGCTCAAATTGGGCCTCCAACTCAGCTTAAATACACCTTCACAAATGCCTAGTCTTTTTCCTTTATTACTCTGTATGCAAGTCGAGAAAAAAGATTGCGTATTTGGGCAACACGTTCACCTACTCAAAAAATGAAGTTAACAGAGTTAAACACAGAGCTGACTACTTCCATTGTATCAGCCCTGAAAATAAAGCTGAGTAACGAGCTACTCAGCTGTAAAATAATTGTGTCTCAATATTTGTTTTTCACTTCTTGGATAAAAACTGGAATAAATACCAGTTTGTAAAGGTTACCCACGTTAGCCAGAGGAGGTTGATGGTTTTTGTCCAGTTGCGCTTCGTGCCTCCGCTCAGACAAGCTCTGCGAAASGCCTCCCTGGCCAGGAAGAGAACTGTTGAGTAGAGCAGCGTCAGCCTAAAGRAAGAGGGTAAAAAAAGGGAAATTAGTCCTTTATACCGGAATGGACCTTCAGTCCTTATCAATATGTACAAATACCTCAGGGGAGAACGTAAAGAGGATGGGGCCAAACTCTTCTTGGTGGTGGCCAGTGACAGGACAAGGGGGAATGGGTACAAATTAAAACACAGGAASTTCCACCTCCATGTGAGGAAGAACAACTTTCCTGGGAGGGTGACAGAGCCCTGGCACAGGCTCCTAAGGAGGCTGTGGAGTCTCCTTCTCTGGAGGTCTCCCAAACCCACCTGGATGCCACCCTGTGCCCTGTCCTCTGGGGTCCCTGCTGAGCAGGGGGCTGGACTCGGTGATGTCCAGAGCTCCCTTCCAACCTCAACCCTTCTGGGATTGTGTCCCCTAGGGCCAAAACTGCTCCTGTGGGAYGATTATGGGCAAAATTCTCAGACAGGACTCCGGGACACAAACCCATTCCAACAGGTACAAGAACTAAACATTCTTGTGCCAGAGGTAGATGWGGTAAATTACTGCCTTCTAAGAAAGCAGGAAAGCAATTTTATGTTAAAATAGATAGCAAAAGAACTTGAAGAACACGTCAGAGCAATAACACTGCAATCAGATTTGCAGCAGTTGCACGCAATGATGCTGCCTCCGCTTTCCTTCACCACAAGCGGAGGGGTTTGCATTGAAACAGGCTAAACAGGATCTCTGTGAGGTTTCAAGGCAGAAAAGAAACACAGCAGCACAAAMGGGGGAAAAAAAAAGAAAATCAAGGAAAAAAGGTGCAAAACGCACCGCAGCACGGGCAGGTTTGGAGCTCCCGCGCCCTGCGCCCAGAGAGCCCTGGTCCGCCGCTCACCTCACGCCGACRACGCCGAGCAGCTCCGGGGAGAGGTGGCGGAGGGTGAAGGCGTTGAGCGCGAACGTGACGCCCCGCGACAGCACCTGCGGACACAGCGAGCCCCGTCAGCGCCGCGCGCCCCCCGCGGCCGCTCCGCGCCGGCGCCCCGCGCACCTGCAGCAGGGCGCTGGAGGAGGCCAGCCGCGTGGTCTGGCCCAGCACGTCCTGCGAGGCCATGAGGCACCGCCGTGGCCGCCGCCTCGTCCCCTCCCTGGCCCGGCGCGGCCGCGGCGGGAGGCGGCGCTGCCGCCGTCGCCTCGCGATCYCGTCAGGCGGGCGGCGCCGCGGCGGCTCCGCCCGCGCTGCCTTCCCGCCGTGCTCTAAATAAGGGCTTTATGAGGAGGAGAAAACGTTTTATGAGGGGGAAAACCGTTTTAAACGGCGTTTTCTGACAGGGGAACTGCTCTGGGAAACATTTCCGCAAGAAATGTACCTAAACTGAGCAAATCCCCACCCGGCCTCCCCCAATTTAAGGGCTGTCTTCCAGCCCTCCTCCAGAGCTGAGGTAAAAGCTGCCTGTACCGGAGCAAGGACTTCTCCCATGGAATAGTCCTGCAAATACAAGGAAAAAATAAATACAGACAGACATCTTCAAATAACATATAACAATATAGACCCAATTTAACTGTACTCTACTCAACAGGACTCATGTCCAAGGTCTACTTGATTTCAGCTCTTTAATGACAGGATATGAACAGCCAGAGTTTTAACATATTAACTTAAAAGAAGCTGGATGACCAACTAATCTTGGAGTTCATGAAAAAAATTAAGGCAATTCTGTCTCCTGCCACCATCAAAYTCCCCTCTTTGAAGTGTTATGCACACTACACTACTACGTGGTAAAAATTCATACGGTATTTAAGTTTCCACACCTGAATCCACATACATGTTGTTCATGATAAAAACAGATGTCTTCAAGCAAATAAATGGGAGAAACAGCAGCTAAGTAGAGGCCTCCTATTCAGGCATYGACCACAGGTACCAGCAAGTGCCACCTCATGATAGCTTGTTTTCCAGCATGRTTTGTCACCTCAAAGCAGGAGCAGAGGTGAAACATGGGGAGGTGGAAGAGAAAAAATTGTTAACTTCAACTGTTTTAATAAAAAACAGCTTTGCCATTCRCATCCTTTCGGCGTTTGTGCATCTCGGCCGCTAGATGGCAAACAGCCTCTGAGGGAGACAGTGCCSTTCAGTCCCCAAAGTACGTGGTTGGGCTGAAAATGAGTATTTTTATTCTTTTAGAACATTTCTGAGTCTGTTGTGTCTGAACAACAGGCCAGACGGGCTAAGCTGCAACAACGGGGTGACATATATAGGTCAAAAAGAGAGAAAGAGCTGTATTTCAGGCTTGCAAATAGGCCTATCAGTTCACCCAATCTTATTCACAAAATTTGAGAGAGGAGGCTTTTYACTGAGCTACTGAGTTGACCAAAAAGCTTATTTTTAGCAACATAGCCTGAAAGCAGGTACGATTTAAGAGAACTAAGGTCCTGATCCAGCATACAAACCCAATAAGAATGTCCTGTTCAGGGAAAATTGATTGCTCTAATTCCCACAGTGGGTAACAACCACTTAAAGATCTCCTGCATCTTCTTATTGCAATGAATTACCCTGCTGTGTTAWCTTAAAACAACTATTGGTGGTAGAACATCCTGTAGTTCAGTAACATTAACACCAAAGAGGGTAAAAAAAAAAACAACCACTATGAAGGTCCTTATTTCCAGAGCTGTATGGCAACTGGTACTAAACTAGGGGGGGAAAAAAAGGCACCTTGAGCTAAAATACATAGCTCATTTCTCTGGGGACAAAAATTCACAAATTAATGACCAACTCACATCTGAGAGACCAATTAAATCAGCTGTGAGAGACTGAAACAAGCCTAAACAATTGCCATTTTTCCATCTGAAACAGATAGCTTCTTGAAGAACTAAAGTCAAGACCACCATAATGAATCAATACCCATTTTAGATGTTATTAACCCAAATAAATATATCACTAAGTTCAAAGTCCACTAATTTCATATCTTCATTTACTTGTGAGCTTCCTTTCCCACAAAGGCTCCTCAACAAATTTTCCCCATAGTGCTCAGGAGCAAGTACACAAATTATATGAAACTGGGGTTTATTTTGCTGTTCATCTTTAATAATGCTTTAAAAAGGCTGTCTCTGCTCATGTCCATATAAAGCTTGTTCCTGTACAGAAATATTTGTGGCTTTTTATTCAAGGCAAGGAGTCACATGCAGACTCACCAGCCTGGGTGTTAACTTCTCCTTAAGCTTTCTCCCCTCCAGTGAGCATCCTTCTTTCAAACCAAAGGTGAATCTGTGCCAGAGGATGGAAAATTTCCATTCCAGGGCAGAGTTGCAGGAAGCAAGAGATTCACAGCCCATTCCAGCAAAAGGCACATGAGGAATCACTGCAGTGCCAATTTGTCTCTTTTCCCTCTAACCAATGGGTCCCAGAAGGACTTTATAGATTAATTTCACCAGGCCCTGTGGACCAAGTTAATCTTAGTGCATACTAAATAAAAAAATGCATCTCTTTTCTGGCGGCATCACTAGTTCCTCTATGTCTTTTCTTTGGGATGGATAAAGGGGCTTTTTGAAGAATGCAGAAGTGCTTTTTCTGATGTGCTCTATTTCAAAAATACACTTTCCAGAGAAGTCTGGGACTGTCTGGTGTTAGAAGTGCTTGGTGTATTCAGACTGAGGTCACTCCATGAGCTCCTGGTACATCCCTTAAGCAAAAATATGCTCGAAAGATCTAAAGGTACAAAAAGCCTGAAAATGAGATTGCTATTTACTATAGAAACACATATATTCAGGTACAACATTTCTCCTAGTACTGATATAGAAATGATGCTCTGTTCACTAAAATAGTTYATGGTTGCTGAGTATTGATGCAGAAGGATCCCCATGTTTTAGAATTTAACAAAAACGTTTTTAAAACTGCTTTGACCTCAGCAGGACTTGCTTGTACGCAAGATGACCTTAAGACTTTAAAAATCAACARGGAAACTAACTCAAACAGTAGGTTATTGACAGCAAAGACTCATCTAGCAGGTGCTTCTGAGATACGTAATAGAGTCTGGCATCTAAAATTGCAGTGARTGTCAAATATTCTAAGTTCTCTTCTCCTTGGATTCACCTGGAGATGGACTTTTCCAGTAACTAGAGCTATGCACAAGTTGTACTTTTGCTGGAAGCAAAAGGTATTCCATCACTAAACAGTTAAAGCTGAAAASGCAATCTGTGAGTCACTACACACAACCTTCAGATTGCATTTGTATATTATATAACAGCTGTAAAACTGAATTAGCCATGAGTCAGGTACTGCTCCGTATCATTCACTTCCACCTCCCTCGAGAGCTGCCTTCCATTCTTTCCCTGACAGAAGTCCTTCCGTGATCACTTTGACAAGCTGATGGAATAAAATAACTTGCTCACACCCGTGGAACCCCCTCTAGTGTTTATGACAGTTTTAAGTGAAATATATTTTTCAGACCTCTTAAATAGCACAGTCCCAACACACATATATCTAAGCAGCTTTGGAAACCCCATCCCTAATCCTCTATATCACATCAGTTAAACCTCACTTTCAGGAGAAAAAAATCCTCAAATCTAATTAGAAAAAGTCATTACAAATAAGGGGAGCAGAACTTAACCCTATTATCCAGGAGACTTCTCTCAACTACAAATAAGGGGAAAGAAGARCTATCAAAGGCCTATTTACCTTTCAGTGGGAGATCACCCAAAAAGAAGTTCCTTTGCAATACAGGAAAACAAAGCAATTTAAAATCACCTCTCTGCTTTTGCTTATCCTAGCAATATTTTGGAACATACTTGTATTCCTCAATTTCTCTAGAATTCTGAAATATTTCCCTCCTCTTGCTTTCCTACTAAATAAGTTGTTCTGTCATATTTCCTCTTAAAAAATGCACTTTTTGCCACTCACTCTGAGGCTCTGGAATACAATCAAATAGACTTTCCTACTTCCTGTCATTCAACCAAATTAACTAGATTACAACTGAAATGCCAGGGCTGCAACAGGCCATTTTTATTCTCTACACTTCCTACCTTCCTAAGCATTAAGGCTGGAAAAAAAAAGACACAATTACATCCTGATATTCCATTTCAGCAGAAAATGTGCAATCCCAGCTTAGGGTATCTGAGTTATATCTATATTATAGATATGTATATACCTATTCCTGAGAAAACTGCCCTTCCAAAAGGGAGAAAATCAGAGCAAGCAGTGGACAGAACTGCTCACATGGGATCCAAGGGCCCAGACATCTCTCAAATACCAATGTCCACCCAGCAAAGACAGGGCCGAGAACAGTGTGCGCCTGGAAAAACAAACATTCCCTGCMCTTGGATTCTGCCATGGCTTCTCAGGCTGCTGTTGGCATCAGGAGAGAAATATCGCCCAATAAAAGCAAAGTTGTCTTCAAGACTTCACCGCCTTTAAACTGAAAAATCTCAACTAATAGCATTACAGCCACTAATGGGGAGTCATTAGTTGTCACTACTCCTTTTATTCCTTATTCCGCCACTGCTCACATCAGTTTTTTCATTAGAAGAGTACAAAAGCACCACGTACTTCCCCATRTACATCCCCACACATCCTACCTTAAACATAAATTGCAGATTCTTTTCTTAGAGACCTATAATATCAGAGGCTCCTTATGAGGGATGTCGCAGGATGCACTTAAGGTCTTCCCAAACGGTAACAGCCTCCCACTCACATCCTGAAAAACGTGGAGAAATTCAAACAAGAGGATGTGGCCACATGTCTGAGGCCAAACCCACAATGTGCATCTTCCTCTACCCACACCATGCTCCTAAAACAGAGGGTCTGCAAYGAAGAAAGTTCCTAGGCACACAGCTTAACTCTTTTACTTATCACTCATGCTGAGAATCCAACAGAAAAAAAGGCAAGGAAAATGTGACTAACTCTTGAAATCCTTTCCAAAGGCATATAGARAACCTGCACACCTTAACATCCCTATTTATATACTTTGGAGTACATACACCTCTCTGTGTACATCTCCTCTTACATACATACACACATAKATATAATTGGTTCTCAGCTTATTCCCTCAGTCTTTTGGACTTTAATCACCTCATCCTCTTGATTATTACATTTTTACTGGACTTCGTTTCATCATATTCTTGATATTCTTTTCAAATGCTACATGGAGAGTTTACTGCAGCATAAGCAAGCTGCTAGGCAGGAAATTATATAGGAAATCCTTATTTTGGCTTTGAAATGCTGGCAGGTGTCCAAATCACTAGTTGCACAATATCATTGCATCACATTTGCTGACCAAGAGCCATAACACTAAACCATGAGATCAGTTCCATTAATATATATACAGAAAGCTTATTTTGCTCCAATATAGGTCCCAACTTTRGCAATCCATAGCGAGTAGGTGGACAAACCTTTTCATTCTGCAACCCTACAGCTGTCACCAGTATCTGTTCAAGCTTGCAAAGAAGTTTTTGCCCTTGCAAAGAGGTTTCTAAACTTGCTTTTAACTCAAAAAGATGACTTACATAAATAGGATGAGACCTGTCAATAAACCTAACAGTAGGCAATTTAAAAATAATTTTACAACTTGGCATGCCCCCTCGCTGTGAAGAACTGTCTACTTATTAAAACCTGTCATTAATTGTGACAACTAATTTGAGACTTGCATAACTGCCTCTCTTTGTGAATAACATTATTTGCTTTCAAGTGCCATTTACTGGCTTATTTCCATGATATTCCATTGACATGATATATTCATCCCTGTACAAGAAAAACAGGAGCAGTTTAAGGGTTTCATAGGCCCCTAGAAGAGAAGTCTCCAGTGGTAAAATTGCTTTTCAATAGTTATGCAATAAGTCACTGTACATTGGACAATAGAAAAACACTGCCAAAGCAATGAAAGCCATTTAAACACTCAGATTTTGTTCTAAGCTTATTACTAAAATCATAGGGTGTTTCCTGTTTCTTGTATTCTTAACACAAATACATGCTGCTTAACCAGGAAAAAATAAACTCGTACAATTTACTTGTTTTGTGAGCCAGGCTTATAGCCCCTCATTTTTCACCTACAAGCCAGCATTTAGCATTATTAAACAYAGGGAGTGCCTGATCATTCAGCAAATGATTAAAGCAAATCTTTAATAACGCAGATCCATACAACAAGCTTAGAGCTGCATAGTAGAATAGAAAAAAACAATTATTTCCCCAAAATTCAAGTATGAAAGCAGAAAGCTCATTCAACAACAGGTATCTGTAAAAGGCCAGGTCTAAGCTTAGAGTAGGGCCCAGTCACACATGGCTAGTCTGCCCCTGTTAAAGGAAGYGATGCTCCTACTTGTTCAGTTTTGAAGCCAAAAATAACAACCCAGACAGATGCTACTACTAAGAGAACACAGCAAAATACAAAAAGAAATAAAGGTGCTTCAAAAGAGACTCTGAAATGGATAAGAGAAGGATGCTCAGGACTATATTGCAAAAGAAACAGGAGGGGGGTCTTGAAGACAAATGAGGCTTGTTGCATCAATCATTTTCGATGAACCATGATTCTATATTTAGGAGAAAAGTCAGTCGCTGGATTTCACAACCATATGTGGAAAACATGCTAAAGGGAAAAAGGGATAGGGTTGCCAAAGCAGTGTGGGGCCAAGAAGGGCTTTTTTTAGTGTTTTAAATCCACCCAAAAACACAAGGGCAAAGGGGAATATCAAAAAACTCTTACCTGGAACTATTGCCAGGCAGATTCTGACCAGTAACATGCAAAATCTGTCAGAACTGGACTTTCAGAGGCGACACTGGGGCTGACAGCAATTTTAGGACAATTTCCAGCATTGCTGTCCATCCAGTGTTKGTTTGTGAATAAACAATTTTAGGCTATTCTTCTCATGCTTTTTTTGCATCAGATAGTTTGGAGATGGCACTTCCTCTGGAACTGCCCAGTAAGGAGGATTTTTATGGGCAAACAATGCACGTTTGCCAAAAAGTTTATTGTGAACAGTGGAAAACTAGTGATTATATTGTCAAGATGAACAAAAGGAAGAGGCCTAAACATGCAGGATTACCCCTTTCCTTGGAATATTAACCTTAAAACAGAACAAGGAATAAGAAAAAAGCATCTTGCTCATAGATCTCAAAATATTGCTTTCTTAGTGCCTTGTTTTGTGAAAAAAGATTATACCTAATGAAAACTCACACAGCTTTAAGTCAAATAGGGTTTTTTTCTTTTTTAAAGACCATCCAACTCTGCAGAAAGGCCCAGGTTCCTATGGGCACTTCCCTCTATCCAATCCATTGCACATCCAGGGCAACACAGCAATATTGATTAATTGTCAGAACGCTCTTATGAGACAAGCGAGTAGAAATATGACAACCAGATGCTACAAATTGCATTGCACTCCATCTGAACCTCTTATCACTGTAGCTTTTCACTAGCTTTTTCAGCCTGGATAATGCAAGCCAAGCTGCATTTTCTCCAAAACCATATGGCAGACACCTATATAAGCTCATTATGAGCCACAAAGTACACAGTGCATAATTTTGGGGTGGATGAGGAATGGGCTGGTCCTTTACAAATTAACAAACATCTTGGGATTTTTATTTAAAAATTATGTCACACAGTTCCTGGACTTCCTCTTCATGCCAAAGTTCTCCAGATATTTTGTTCTTAGCAGATCTGTCTCTGGGGAAAACACAGTATTTCCGTTGCTCTAATAAATACAATTTCACSGGGTAGGATGGGAATTAAAGCATATTTAACTAACTGAAACAGCAAGTTCTACTTAAACTTAAAGTCTACAAGTGAAAGCCCCCCTCTTATAAAGAGGTCAGGGAGGYATTTAGAGCTCCTTGTCCTTTTTGTCATGGAAGGAGCCTGCTGGCACATTAAGATGATGCTTCTGTGACCCTCTTATTTTATAAAGCCAAATCTGAGGGGTCAAATGACTCACTGTGGATCAGCTATCACCAGGTCACTAATGGACACTGAGTCCTGAGGCAGAGGCACATGCAGAAGCCTTYGCGATATTCCCAGGAGATGCATGGGAAGAAACGCGTTGGAGGSAACAGCAGCAACTACCCCCTCCCCGGGAGCAGACTGAACGTGTTTAGAGTAGGAAAGGACAAAACTATGTGTTTTTGGATCATTATTTTATCTCCTCAGCAAAGCAGCAGTCACAAGGTGTCCATAAAAGTTCTGCTAGAGAGTGGCACTTCCACTACCTGGAATAAGGGGTTTGGACATAGTGATTTATGTCCAAACACTGTTCAATAACTACAAAACAAACCTGCCCATGTCAGAACTCTAGTGGAGGCTTCACAACCATTATCTTTATATTTCTCTTTTTGAAACCAGCCAGGATGGCTGCATCTTGGCCGCACACTGTATAACAACATTAGAGAACTTGCATCCATCTGCACATGACCAAGCTCCCCACATCCAACTTAATGTTTGTAAGAACACCCCATGGAATACATGCAGGATGTACTCCATTCAAATCAATCCCAACATCACAGGGGATTTCTTCACCCCTGGAAAAGCTGGCTCTGAGGGATTGCTTGATGTGCTCCTACACCTACACAAAGGTTCCTCTCACCTCAGCACCGCATTTTACCCTGGACTCTGCCATTTACCGGCTGCCTTTCTAAGGAAGAACAACATAAATAATGAGAAGTGAGCACATTTTTCCAGTTACTAGCACTGTAGAATAATTCCTCAGAAGTTACACCAGAATGAGCTCTAACGCTTATTACGAAGCACTTAATGACTTGTGGCAGAGACACAACCGTAACGCAGACCAGCGCACAGGAAGCGCTGATTTTATCTCCCTCCTTTCAGCCTCTATTTTCATCACATTCCCCCGGAGCACTAAGTAGACCAGTCTTGTGCATGCACACAGCCTTGCCCTGACCCTTTTCCTGCCCTTTTATCACATCTCTGGTGACAGCAGCACATCTTCGTTAACGACGGGCCACCAGGAGCTGCAGGCACAAGCACTGAGGTCCCATCCAGGTGCCTGGCTGCAGTTTCAGGTGGCACTGCAGATGTTTCCGTCCCACCACTAACCACAGGGGCTGCCTGAGCTGCACAAAGCAGCCACATCCGCCTTGCCACGCTCAAGGTAGTCAATAATCCATAAATTCAGCTAGAAATCCATAAATTCAGCTCCCTCCCCTGCACCAAGGGCATTTTATAAACCACCAGGTACTCAGCAGGGGGAATCTGCCAGGGTTGGGGTTATAYTGATAATTGTCCAACCCAACAGGTCCTTCTCTGGGGTTCTCAGCTCCCCAGTTGGTTTAAAGCCAGTGTTTTCAGTACACACTGAGTGCCTGAAAGCCTGCAAAAATATTTAAGACTAATGTTTCTAAGCTATGGATTCCAGTTATTTAAGGCCACTAAATCATAAATTTGAGGTAAGTGAACATGTACATTGGATTCTGAGCATCCCTATCACTGCAGTCACAATTTGAATGTTGCATTGACTTCTATTTTACATGTATATATTAGCAAGCAATACTAGACTTGCTTTACAGCACCACCCTTTATAGATAGGGTAACTCATGTCTGAGACTGACATACAGACAGGAGCCACAGAGTGGCTCAAAAATGTTAGTAGATACCCAATAAACTCAGTTTCTTTTTGGYTGATCTCTCTCATTCCTACTTATGAGGATGCCAGACAACAGCCCTCGCCTAAAACACTATTTTTTACCTCAAAACCATAGCATTTTAACCATTGCTACCACGCAGCGCCTGCAAAATACCAAGTTTATCCTCCAAACACAAACTGATGGGTGGCAACAGCAGGAGTCCTCCAGCAGCAGCACAGTTGCATGCAGTGCTGCCTTGCCCTAGTACACTTGCTCTGTTCATCTCCCAGTGCCAAGAAATGGAAAAGAAAAACCACTTACCTGCTCCTCAGACCAAGGGTGCTCTTGCTCACGGTTAGACATGGTGAGGAACTCAGCTCTCCCTCCAGGAAGCCCACAGGTCCATCAAGATACTAGAAAGTCAGGATCTGCAAATGACTAAATCAGAACCTTGCTCTGCAGTGACAAGAACTCAGTATGTTCTGATCTGTCTGATCAATCAGTTTTTCTAATTAAAGGGGCTTTAAGTGCCCCTAATTATGAAGTTTCCTGACACCACTGTCTTGTTACGTGGTTTCTTTTAGACTCCAAYTGGCTGAAAAGCTCCGTGGTGCCAATAATCCTGCTATGCTTTGGGAATTACCGTGCACCAATTGACTGGATTAAGGGATTAGAGCTGCAGACAGAGCTGGGTGCCCTTTAGCATCGCTGCAGCRTTGCAGGCTTCTCCAAGAGGCAATGCAGGCACTTCAGAAATACAGAGACCCAGTGGCAGGAGCATCTATTGCTCTTTAAGCTTTACCTCTGAAAAAGAGGCAAGAACTTAGGGGGGATGCACTATCTTCTCTCCAATTCATAGCAAAAAAGTACCCAAAAAAAGAGGACAAGCAATATTTAAAAGTCCTAATTCTCTCAAAAAAATAACAGCTCTGCACCTAAATAAGCCACAATATCAGGAATATTTTTCCCTGTAACWGCAGTCATATAAATTGTATTTATTTGTAGCTGTGGGTCTGTGGTTTGCCCTAACCAGCCAGAGCTGTAGGGTCAATGCTGAAGGGTACATATGATTTTACAGGGGATTAACCATGCACAATACCACATTATCAAGTATTATATTTGCAGTGTTTACAGTTAAATTAACCATAGGCAAATGAACAGACTGCTTTTCTAGCCTTACCTTTCTATCCCATAGTGAAAATTACAGCTACTTGGTCTTCACTAAAACTAACAGGGGAAAACTTATATGCTTTAAATACCATACTTCAAAACCAAACAAAAAACACACCTTTTTGGTAGTAAAGCAACATCTGCAGCTAAACTCGCTTCTCATCTTTGTGCACTAACTCAGGTCTCTCCCGAGTATTTTGAGAGTGATTCAGCACCGATTCCAAAGCATTTCTCCGAAATTCTTTACCATGTAAGGACATAGAAACTTTCTTCTTTTTGAGCATATTCTGCAGCTGGAAAATTGTGTGGAGCAGCATGAGATTTCTGAAGCAGCTTGAAAACACCCTGTGTTCCAAGCTTGCACATGGTCACTTATTTCACTTCTGGGTTTAATTGTGTGCCATCCAAGAAGGAATATGACCTGTTGAAAGAGGAGTGAGAGTCAAGGTTCCAGTTGCTTTTCCCAGGATTTTTCAAGYCCTGKGGATTCGAGCAATCCTCTAYATCCTACAGGCCTTGTTTTCTACCATATACAAAATACTTTATAAAGATACTATAGCATAAATGTACCATGTACCTCTAAGATAAATCCATTAGTAGCAGAAAATGTTGAGATTTGCTGTGAAATAATTGAATTATGCTTCTATTCCACAAAACATTAATACTTGTTAGCATACAAATATGTATTTTAAATATTGGACAGTTTGGGGGAATGGAAGCATTGCTGAAATAAGGGGCACGCAGCTCAGGTCTTCATCGACAGATGGAGGGAAGCTCTAATTGTATTTTTTTTTAGGCAAATATAAAATGACCAATAAATTATCAATTAGCAAAGCTTACRTACTTCATACACTGCTATTAATAGCTCACTGTAAGATAATAGAAAATCTTTGTAAATCATTTGCAAACCAGAACCAGTCCTGTTATTTCTGTCAGGTATAACAAAAAAGCTTAAATAAAGCTCACTACGTGAAAGTTACATTTTAACAACTAATTGCTTACAGACTTTCAAAATAAATCTATGGTCACCAAGATTATAAAGGACCTTAAGAATCAATAAAAGCCATAAATCTGGATACTAAAAAATGCCAGCGTTTGGGGCTAGGGATTGATTTTTATTGGCAAGCTGTAGTGTTGCCACAGGCACAAGATTCACCGCTGAATCCTGTATAGATTTTGTTGAGCAATGGTCAAAAAACACTATTTAAATCAGTATTTAACAGCAGGCAGGTTCCTGCACTGTGCGTGGGGGCTCTAATGAATTGAKACCCTCCATTCTGCCCATCTTCCCATTCACTTTGTGCAGCTGCCTTGCACAAAAGGAGCAGAGAGTGATAAATGCATTTTGTTACCATTAAWATCTCATCAAATTTGCTGGACTCGTTCATTTAGCAATGTTGATAGATGTTCTGTGCCCAAGGCTGCAGAAGGCAGCTGAAAACTCAGTCATGGGTTTTGCTGCGTGACTTCTTGTCCCCGCTGCTCGGAATTTCACGGCTGTAATGAAAGAAATTGCAGCCCTGGAAAGGTCCTTTCCTTCCCTTCTGCTGCCAGCCTTATCTGTCCACGGGGTCCGGGTAAGATTCCTTTCCCATCTGGAATTTATGGAACCACTATCAATCCCTACTACAACACCTCATATAGCAAGTCCTTTCTCCAATGCAAACTACAAATATTTTGTCTTTAGCAAAGAARGTGAAGCCAGGAAAAATAAACAAGAGAAATTCAAAAAATGCCTAAAACTCAGTCTACACTTTTACACAAACCCCTTTAAAATGAGCATGAATACTCTTGCAGTTGCACTCAYACATATTCAATATATTTTTCCTTTTTTTCAACCTCTTCACAGTGGAAACTTTCAATAAAGACAATTTCTTACCAGCCTAAGAGCTCAGTAATACAAATCTGAATTATGGACTTGCTCAAACTGAAGTCAAGAAATACATGAAATACAGTTATTAGAAAGGTTAGGTTGCAAAAAAGCATTTAAGTAATTAAGAAGTCTAGTGGACAATTAAAGGAAATATAAAATCCATTTGAGTGGAAAACAAGATGCAGAATGGCTAAGACATTTGGAATATGAGATTTCTCCCAAATGAGGCAATATGCAATCCTTCATTAGCGATTCATTAGTTGCAAGTGATCTGACAAACTTGAAATGTAAAAGGGAAAGAGACTGAATGTTGACTATTAAGTTTTGCAGACGACAGATGACAGCATTTGAAATGACCATAYGGACCAAAAGAATTCAGATGTAAAGCTAAAAAGGGGATAGCGCTACAACAACAAAGTAGCTTCCATAATATGAAGTGAAAAGGATGAAAATTAGCTAACTACGAGCCATAATTAGCTTTTCACATCTTCCCAGCAAAAGTAAGGGTAAYTGGAAGCTAAGAAGAACTTGGGAAAATAACTGCTGCTAAAAGCAATTAGTGGAGTCTCTGGGTAGGTCTCAGCTTAACCAGATTGAATGTTATCACATATTTGCATTACCACAAGAAATTAGACTGCACAAAAGTAAAAATTATTTCCGGAAAAAAAGGAGGAAGAGGACTAGAAAGTCAAATTTGGAACAAGTGACAAGAACAGGAGGAAATGGTCTTGTCCTCTTAAATCTGCACCCTTTGAAGAATTATAAACATGAGCATGAATAGTGAAGGATTTGAAAAAAATTGTAACCAAAACAAAAGTCTTCTCTGGTGTCCTGAGCAAGCTGGAAAACACTGAAAAAGATGTAATATTTCTTCTTAAAAAACTGGAAACCTTTTTGCAACACTGGCAACAGCTTAGGTCTTTTTCCTCTGTGAACAATATTCTGTACAAGATCAGGGCACAAAGGCTTTTTTTTTGACTTTTTGGGGGAATTGAATGCAATGCAGACATGAAGCAGCACAGGACAAGTTCCTGATAAGAAGTGACAACTAACCATGGGACAGGGACCAACTCCTGCCCGGGGTCATGCATTGACTAAYAGAATTTATCACCTTTATAAAAAGCAAAGTTCTAAGCTTTAATAACACATATAGAATTGCATTACTGAAGTTTTTGTGATTAGACTTCAAGAAAAACAATTACCCAGAAGTGCTGCTTGCAAAGTACGATAGAAAATACATTTCTGGCAAGCAATAACAGAAACTCTAAGCTGAAACAGAGCAGATGAGGACTGGCAAGAGGTGGAAAAGGAGGTTGCTGCTTTTCCAAGCCTGCCCATAAGGCTCTGCACTAACTGGTGCCACGTGCTCTTACTGCTTGGTGATCACGGAGAAGGGAACACCCTGTAAACCCATTTTAGTAGGAATGTAGCTTCTGTCTGCATAGAAAAAATAGCAAATTGGTACCAAACAGAGCAAAGGCAGCAGATGGTTTGTTCACAGCTGCTTTCCTCTGCTTCTGTTGCATTCTGCTGGCTCCCTATCCAAGGCATTTTATCCAACATCGCAAGAAACATCCCTTTGCAGCTACCTTGYTTTCTTGTCTAAGACAGCCACAATGGACACCTGCAAAACAAGGAGAAGCACTAAATTAAGAAACACAGGCACAGTTGTGTAATTAAGCAAAAAAAYGTATTAAACTGCACAAATACCTCTTTGCTGCTCTAAGATTCTTGTACTTCAGCTCTGGAACGAAGCACACCCCCAAACTTCCAGTTAGGCWGATCAAATGATGCAACTTCTGAACAAACTGCACCCTCAGCTCCATGGGAACTGCTTACTTTTCCCCACACTCCTCATCCAGAAAGTGCTTCCAATCCAACCTGCCACCAAGATAAAAAATAATCAAGCTTTTCCCACCATATGTGGTCTGGGTTGTAACAGGCACTGCAGTTGTAATATAGCATCCTTTCTTGGAGAGAAACTACCCTAAAAGGTACAATTTTAGCTTAAAATTCCCCAGCAGGTTCCTTAGAATCCCCTCCTTGGTAGAGGGACAGCAGAGGCTGCAAACTTTAATGTCTCACTGATTGCAGCTTCTTCATATAAACACACRAGCTCAGGCTAGGTTTGTTTTTCCTAAACAGATTTTTGCTTCCTGGATTTCTCTCATTCCAGACTCACTCATGCATCATCCTCCTCACGTTTCCCATTTCAGACTGTAGAAGCCAATGCAAATCTCTACCTCAAGCCCATAGGGCACCTATTTCAAATGGAAAAATACATCATAGTGAACCCTAAATAGTTTATTGCATAGTAATAAGCATTTCTATATGWATAGAAACACATTACACTGGACATACAAGTTGTCACATCCCCTGGGTCACTAAGCCAGCACATAAAGGGAATTTAATCCAATCTGCTAAGGTGATGAACAAAACCAGCTTGAAAGCATCAAGGGAAACCCAAGCTGCACACAGTCCTCCCGATCTCATAGATAAGAGATTTGTGCTTGAGAGAATTTCATTAAACACCACTTTTTGGCAAATGATCAAGTGCAATGGATCCACAAAGGATGGAACAAAGTTGTAGAGCTGACAGGACTAAATGGAAAGCAGGGCTGCCTTTTAAGAGGTAACTGCTTGTTCCAGCTGCAAGAAAAAAAAGCATCAGAAATTGGCTGCCCATTCAGATACATTCCACTTCCTTTCATCTGAAGGGAGCTCTCCTCAGGCTCCCATGGAAAAGGAGACTTTGATTGGGCAGGAATTAAAACACAAATAAGCTGGGGAAATAATATGCAATTCAGCCGCTCTCAAGAGCTCAGCATAAAAACCTCTTCCCTTCCTCCACCCGTGCAAGTCTCACTAGCTAAAAGCAGAGCAACATTGGGTAACATCAGAGAAAAACATCTCAAATCTTCCTTTCTCCAACATTTAGGAAAATGAGGGGACCATAACACAAGTCAGCTTCTTYCACCCAAGCTCAAGCACACAGATTGATTTGAAAGGCAGAGCTGGTTCCCTATTGTCCTGTTCACATTTCTTACTGGGCTGCTTCTGYGAGCATAGACAGCAGTTATTCCTCAGCACCATTTGCTACCTTTCATTCCTCTGTGGAGGCCCCTGTTCATTCAGGCATCTGCTACCCCAAGATGACAACACGATATTCTCTATTCTAGAATTTAAGGASAAAAAGGAGAGAAAATGGCATTTATCACCAGGGACGCTGAGCGGCACAGCTCTAAGGAAAGAGCCACCATAATAAGGGAGGATTAGACAGAGTTTATTTTGGASCTAAAGAACAAAGTGCCAGAGCATTTCAGAGCTGGTGGCCCTGTGAAAATGAGACAGGTTTTGAGATGTTGCTGTTTCTCTCTGCTCCTTAATTAAATGCAAAAGAGCTTTCCATGACCACTACTGTTTATTTCGAGTAGTGGGAGGGAAATGGTGATGGGTGGTCAGTGGGAAGTGAAGTGCAAAGTGYTCATTTATCCACCTGTGCTCATGCTAAAAACACCAGAGGACATGACAGGCTTGATCAGATCCCCAAATCCTCCAGGCAACAAGGACAAATTTGCCAAAAAGTGAATTTAGCAAAATCAAGTGTCTTTTCAAGTGTGGATGTGGCCATATGGTCTTCCATGCTACACATCTGAAGTTTCCATCTCTCTCCTTGATGTATTTTCAGGCTCAAAGGAATAGTTCATGCCTTTCCTCCACAATGTGCCTGTGATTYCATCATACAGTGATACCCCTATGGTCTTACATACAACTTTGCAAAGCAGAYGGCAAACAAAAATGTTTTCCATGGGGTGTTTCCTGTCAAGGAAACCCACCCAAACATGGTCAGGCAGACTCTGTACATAGCAGACCACAGGATCCCCAGAAGACAGATAAAATTAAAATAAAACTAAGGACTCAAGGGCTTTTCATGTCATTTTGAATAAAATTAAAGATATTAAATAAAGAGCGAAAATTTTATGGCCAAGTAGGATGCAGGAGTCACCTGCTATGYCAAATAAGCTGAAAAGTCAGTAAATTCTTTTTGCCAGAAAGAGTCACTGATAGACACAGGGAAGTTCTTCCCTTGAACAGATCTAGCTAAGGTTATATAAGAAAGAGTTGGCCCAAGATGTTCAAGCCAGCCCTTTGCCAGAAATTACAAGCCAGGGCCACAGATTTGGAACCCAGAATGGGAAACATGCCCACACCTCAGCTGTTGTTGTGAAAAGTCAAGTACACAAATAGAAATGGATCTGAACCTAAAGCTTTGAACCAAGTTGGCCAAGATACAAYGAGAAACAGAAATCACAGCCGTGTTTTAAGCAGCTACATCCACTAGAGCTGCCCTCTGTGAGCCCTCTGTCTACYTGGAGCTCTTAGATAACAAGCAGAATAATGGTTTTATCACAGGACCACAGCAATCTAATATTGCTGTTAGCATCACAGAGCTGAAATATGTTGTTTAACCTCCTAAAAGCAAACAACCAAAATAAGAGAAAGATTGAGAAAGAAAAAAAATGGACAAAAGCACTCAGAGGGTGTGAAACTGTTGCATCTACCCTATAAACTCCATAGAGTTTGTAGTAGTTATTTGTCATTTTTCAGCAAAATCAGTCCCAAAAATCTCATGCTCGTGTGAGGTGCTCAACTGAGCAAACCAAAGGTCTTTTTTGTCATTTAAGCTATGACACAGACATATAGCAGACATGGGAAGTGGCATTTGGGAGCAGAGGTCTTGCTTGCAGAGGTGTCCTCCAGCAAACCCCTTCCTTCACAGACATGATGGAGCCCACAGGCTGCCRTTGACATGCAGCTTTTTACATCAACTGCTCAACTCCCAAATCCAYCTACTTACCACACGCAGCTCGTAGCACACAAATGCCAAACCACTTAGAGCCCATATTTTTCCACAAGTGACATTTTTATGGTAGCCCTACAATACCGCTTACCCAGAACTCACCGTTAATCACTTTCYAAAAGAGAAAATATCAGTGCTCTGCAGAGAAGCATGCTGGGCTGAGCAGCAGAATGATGTATTATGCTGTGATGCCTACACARCAATATTCAAATACCTGAATCTTTTAATACAATATTTAAAACAGGCAGTAGAGCCTGGCTATACTTAAAGCTTCAAAGACTTACAAGACACACTAAGTATAGCAGTGTGAATATTATAATTTAGTCCTTCATTTTAAAGCCAGTTCTCTGRCCATTTCTGTTAACATGTTCCAATATCACAGAACTAGAACCAAACATTCATAGCTAATTTGTAGCAAGCAGCAGCCACCCATACATACCTTGAAGCTGTTGCTTCCTTTTAGTCTGCTCCCACTGTTCTGATGAGCACCAGGTAACTATTTGGTGATTTCACACGTCACACACATGGGCTCCAAGTTAGACCTGCACAAAAAACAGCAAATATTTTTTAGATTAAATATTAGAAAAGGAAATGAAGTTGCATTCTTGGCCTTTTTCCATATGAGACTTGCCCTTTGGAGAAACGCCCATAAAACAGTCGCTTACCTTAAGACAATCCATATGTTCAAAGAGAAAAGAAAAACATGTTCCCCAAAGACAAATACTAGAAGTGCTGGTGTCAAAAGGGAGAAATACTGGACTGGCTGCCAGTGTCTGACCTCTCAGAGCTCTGCACTAGAGCAACAAGTTCTGTTCACTTATTCCATAGGTTCCCAGCTTGTCAACTTGCATTTCCATTAGAGGTTTTAGCCTTCTCAGCTTTCRGTCTGGCTACATCTTTGCACCTCATCATTCCTCAGAATTTCCCACAATATAAGTAAAATTTGCAGCTTTTCTATGCATTTATAGTTCTCACTCTGTAGAACTGGCTTGAGCATCCACAATCAAACTTGTATTTAACAAGGTACATTTATTTATAATTCACTAGCTCCCTAAATTATTTCAGGGCATGATTTTCATGGATTTAGGGATGATGATGAATGAAAGCCTGTAAACTCCTTTAATCTTTCAAACCCCAAATCATGATCCATAAAGCTCGTTTTACATCCCAGCCTTCCAAGACCTCTGAAAGGCATCTCAACACACACATTCCAGCCACTTACCCCACTGCACATACTTGAGGTGTCTGCAAGAGGCTACTTAACCCAGTTACAATGGGAACAGTCTGGACAACAGCAATTCACAAGAACAGCTCGTCTGAAACAATTTGTAACCACATTGTGAAAAMATATATATGTTTTTTCAATTGTAGTCTGACATCTATACCTGCTGCTGCTGAGGAGAGACTGCAATGAGGTTTCTGTCCAATTTTCCAAGTGTTCTCTTGGTAGCGCTATGTCACTTAAGCCTATGGCTTCGTACAGTCCAATCCATAAGTAGACATTCCTGTGTTGCAAGAGGGCCCTGATGTTGGGAGCTGTTCCAGCTTGCCAGCATGAACCATTAACACCGCTCTCGCTCGGGCACCTAGCTCGTGATCAAAGGACAAGACACTGGATTACCTCTAGGCAGTTTATGTTACACCAGGATTTCTTCAGCGCCTGTTTGGAGCCGCTCCAGCCATGGAACATACTGTTGAAAAGAACAAGCAATGATTTAATACAGTCAAAGGAAACAAATATTTGTTCATAGAATATATCACATAGTTTCAGCCCCAATTAGCAGGCTATGAGCAGACTCCTGGACCACAAGGCATGAGATGCATCCAAAACATGTGGAGACACTTTCAGCACAGCTGATTGCACCATTCTAGATGCATATCTCCCAAGTAGAAGAACATGGGTTGTTAATTATTTAGCAAGCTGAGATAAATAGTTTTCTTTATTTTTAGTTTAGTTTAAGAAGTGATCAAGACTGCTAGAGATACCTGACTGCATTTAGATAGAAATTAAACTTACACTTTCTAAATCACAGAGGGAGATAAAATTTGCTTCAAGTGCTGTGAAACAGCTTGCCTGAGCAATATGTATTTTTTATCTATCTTTTTCCACGCTTTATTTGCCAGCCCATCAGAAAAATGGTAAGCCAGTGACTTAAAACTAGAATATTTTTGAAACCAAAGACTGCAAGAACCACAAATGAGAATCTRCTCCCAATAAAATTACCACAGTTTAGAACTTCTTGGCAATGTCCCTGGGACTCAAGTCCCTTTTGTACCTCCATAAAACAACTTGTGCTTTGAAGACTGCACACGGAGCTCCTGCTRCACGGCTCCAGCCCATGGATGCCGGCAGCATCTGGCTTTGACCTCAGGTCAGAGCTGCTTGAATTCCCTTCAGGAGTCTTCTGGTATTYGGCTCTTTCGGGGTTGTTTTCAGGCCTGTGAAAATACATTTTAAGCTCTTGCATTTGTTCTTCCAGCAAGGTCTTGAAACCCCTAAAACAGCYGTTCTCTCCATCTCTGCTGTTCCCATCTTCATTAAGACAGATAGAAATAGCCACGTTGTAGATGTGACAAATAACGTTGGGGCTCAGCAGAGCCCTCCCTGGCATCACTGCTATGGGAAGTTGCTTTGGGGGGGGGGGTTCAGCCTTGGCCCCCCACTCAAAACACTCACATCCATCCCCGTGTTATGGGGAGGATGACCAAGGGGTCTGGGCTGAACACAGTGTGGATGGGAGCCCTGAGCAATTCAATTCCAGGACACAGTCCAAAGATGCAGCAAAATTAAACCATGTTATTTAGATTTTTTTTTTGCAAGCTGCATCTATTCTCAACTGACAACCTCGTTCCTGCCATGGGGCTGCTGCCTATTGATGAGGAACAGCTTTAGATAAGAGATATTTTACAGAGGAGGGCAGATAATGAGAATTATCTTTAACCAGTCCAAGTACAGCCACAGTTAAGAGCCTCTGGGTGCATCAGGACAAGATCTCCCTGCAGTCCCCTTTTAACAAAGGGGTTGAGCCCATTGCTGCAATCAAAGCAGCTGGCACACACATTGCTTTTACATTTTCCCAGGGAATATTTGCAGAATCAGCTCCTGAAAGTGCATAACAGCTAGACCTGCTGCTCAGTAAACACTTGGAAAGAAATATTGAGAGGGGAGAAGAGCTACGAACAAAGMCTTTGTCCTCTTGCTCCCTCCCAGTCTTGCAAAGAAAATGCAATAAATCAGAATATACATAAAAGTTAAGGTTAACCTTGCTTAGTGGGTGGCAGATGAAAAAAGCAGACCTGCACGCTTGGTCAAGTCATCCTGGGAAATCTTTGTAGCTCCATTTCTTAGACTTATTCCACCAAACTGCCAAACTGCAAAAAGAAATTGGAAAGTTGACTTGAGAACAGTTGTCCTGACATTGTTACACACACACAATGAACCCCCCTAGAACCGTATATAACTATACATTGCCAGCTTGGATTCCTTGCTGCTGTTGAGAACATGAGATGTACTTTCTAATTTGGAGTGACTGACATTTATTTTCATTCGTGAACTGGGAAAGTGGCAAAAAGTTAAAGGGTCTAAGTATATCAGTGTTAGCTTTAAAGCAAAACTTTAAGTACTTATGTACTTATTTAAGTACTTATGTACTTAAATTTAAAGCTCATTTTATTCTTAAATTTTCTTACTTACCTAATACTTCAACCAGATCTTTTGTGCAAAACTGGAAGCTGTTTTGAGAGCATGGAAAACAGAATAAGGTAAAAAGTCTTCAGTCCATTAGTCTTCCCCAAAACAGAGAGCTTTTATCACTGATTGAATAAAAATAAACATTTTGGAGCACACATTTCAGGTTCTCTATGAAAAAATACAACCAAGTTTGCACAGTGAAAAGCATTGGGAGAAACAGGGTAAAGAAAGTGTCATTTGTTAACAAAGCTTCCAAGTTTGCACATAAAGCAAAGGACTATTCCCCAAAGCCCAGATACTTGAGTGGGACCCTGCATCTACCAGGAGGTTGGGCTTATTTTACAACCCTCATCTCCTTGGGAAAGTTCTTCCCAACAGTTAAAACTGCAGGATAAGGCAGGACGAGACCCAAATCCCTTTCCTACAGCAAGGATTTTCCCTGCTTCATGACCACACAACAGGGCTTGTTCACTCCAGATTTCACTGTAGAAACGGGCTGGCAGAAGCCTCACAGTTTATTCCTTTCTGCTTTTGCACAGGGGCAAGTAACTGCAGCAACTTGAGCTGAGTTCTTCTGGCACAAGCCCAGGGTAAGCAAAAGCAAGACTCAGGCTTGTTTGTTCTTTATAAGGCTCCTGACCCGTCAGCATCAGCCTCCTTGGAAGGAATCCCACAGCCTTCAAGTTAGCAAGGAGACAAAAAAAATCTGACTTAAATAAAAAGTACAAGTATGCTAAGCAAGTTTTGGTACAGCTTTAGCTTTTGGGATTGCTTTAGGGTTTTTTTCTTTTACATTTAAAAGATGTAGAAATGCTTGTTTTAACAGAATCTTTATAGTGCCTAGCAGAAAAAATGCCCTGGTAGATACAGCCTAACCCTGGATGTGCTGCTCTTCCTCCCTATTACTTTTGGGCAAATTGCCTAAGCACTTTTTATCTTAGATGGAAACCACAGTACTTGCCTCATGGAGGGATTAGGAGTTTTGCTGGCTTTTAGGATCTGGTTTATGATGGATCAGAAACAAATGTTTTCTTCAGTTTCTTAAAGCACGACCGCTACAAGAGCGGCGATGTTGCTGTGTCAGGGCAAGGCAAGGGCAGGTGACACCACCAATTTTGCCCTCAAAGTCTCCCAGATGCCACCTCCCTTGAGGGAAACTCCGGAGCAGAGACCAGCAGACCTTCTGCAAAGGCTTCCCCCACATCCTGCCATTTGTCTCAAGCACCTTTTCCAGTTTGATCTCCTTAGAAGTCTCTTTATTAAAGAAATGGGAAGCGATAGCAGTGACACTAGGGACAACCGGGCCATGAAGCTGCCCCAGTTGCTTCCCATTTTGCTCTGGAGATTGGGTCAAACAGACTTGCAATTTCTATTTATAGACATATTCCACTTGTGGGGTTTGAGAACAGAAATCCCAAATCTTTTTCTTCCTCTTTTTTCTTTTCCTTTTCCAAAGGAAGCAGAGCTAAACTTGGCTATGATCATGGTCCTGCCTGTAGTCTCACTTACCTGTTTATTTAGGCCAATCCAGTCATTTTGGCCCAAAACTCCCAAGTCTGAGAGCACAGACACTTCCCAGCCATGGGTACTGTGCTTCACTGCTAGCAATGGCCTCAATGCAGGAACACAACCAGCTTCCCACATCTTCAACCCTTTGGGGCACTTCTTTCTACATATCTATCCTGTGGATCTTTTGGCATCGATATTTTCCTTTGAAGAAAATAGTGGAAACTCACAATAAGCAGGATCCATTTTTAGCAAAAATAGGTCTTTCAAATATTTCAGTCTAGAAAAACAGCAACAAACCTGAACATGTTCCTTGAGCAGATATCAAAGCATCCCAACCATTCCTTTTCCAGGTCCTGGTGATGCAGAGATGAGTGACAGGAGCTTCCAGGTACCCTGCAACATTCAATGACACCCCAGTTTCAGTCCTAAGAGGGTCTTGATGGTTAGACCAAGGCTATAGAAGACACTGAGTGACCTATTGGACCATTAATACTTTCCTGCACATACTAAAACATTACCCATCAATATCCAAAACGTTCACACAGAGGTAGTTGGCAACTCCCACTGCCAAAATAAAACAGTTGCTAAACACTGCTGTGCTGCTATCATTGTGGTTGGGTGAAAAAAAGCTATTTTCCCTATAATTTAAGCAGAAAAACAGATAGAATACAACAGTCTTTAACCATTATTCCAGATATTTTGATGTAAGCATTTGCCACCTGGTAAAGAGTTATTCAGCCCTGCCAGTGACTCTAGTCACGAAGTTCATGTAAATAGCCACAAAATACAGGTAGCCCCTGTAAAAAAGCATACATGTATATTGCATTTYGAAAATTACAAATTTTGGGGAGAACAGTCTTAATTTTGTCTTACATTTTGCTTTGCACAAGGCAGCCCCCTTCACATAGGCAGAGCTGGATGTAGAAATGAAGCAACCAATGCAGAAACACAGCTGTATCCAAAGCCTTCGTGGTTCAGATCCTTCAGGAGACCCAGCAGCCCAGGGATATCTAAGCACAGACATAAACTTGCTGCTAAAAGCACTAGGCTTGTCACAAATCCTCAGCCATGAATAAATAGAGACRTTACTTAGAGTTTAAATCAGCATTTGTTTAGGCCTGCAAAGGCTTCTGTGAAAACCAGTGCGTGAGAATGGAAACACAGAATAAAACCTGTGCTTTAAAGATGACTGTTCTCAGAAATAACTTTTCTGAGAGCTCAAATAGAGCATTTCTCACAGAAACGGCTGGTGCTGAAGCGTTGCTTGCTACATGTTATACCCTGTCTTGTATTAATCCGAAGTGGAATGGATGASAGGATGGCTGACACTACACACCAATATTTTTATGAAATCTGTAAGATAAGGAGGCTGCAGTTGGGGCAATACAGCTGATATTACCAAACGAGCTGCTCCTGTTCTTGTAAGGCCATAAATCACTGCACCCCTTGACCCTAGCTCTGCTTCACTCCACTTCCATAGGCAATTATTGCTTTGCTGCAACCATAAAAGGATAAATACTATGAAGTTTAGAAAAAAAGCAAGCTGATACAAGACAACAGCCCAGAACACATTAGAATTCAAATGTGCTTCTCAGCAACTCCTACGACTTGTTTAAAACCTGTAGAAGCTCCTTTCCCTAGGCAAAGGACAGCATAAGTTGCAGAAAACCTTCTGATCTCAGTGATTATGCACAGCTCTACAAGGTGATAGATCTATTTTTATACTTTGGAGCAAAAGTTTAATACTTTTGAATTTGATTTAAGAATACTTTGTGTAWATCTACTGTTTTCTCTCCTCCTCCTCCAATGCTGAGACACAATTCTCTTTAAATCTAATTATGTTAGTAGCTTCTAACAGCATCTTGCACTTCATGCCAATTCCTTCGGAAATTGCTCAAAGTTTCATGCRCTGATACTTGAAAGCACAACTTTAACTGTAGAAGACTACTAGGTTTAGTTTAGAGAACTGTAGGATGGGCCCTATTCCAATGTACATCCAAGCCCATACAGCAAAATGAAATCAGAAGCAATCCTACACTCAAAGCGTGCACTCTGGTTCTCAGAAAGATGCCCATTTGCCTTCTTGTGATTGAAAASAGGGAGTTTTTGCTACGTCAAATATTAGAAGATAGGAATTACTAGCAGTCTTCAAGAAAGCTAGTGCAGATCTTGGATCAGAAGGTGAAGATGGAGCCTTGCTGCCCATCTCTTGCAAAAGACTTTTCTCCTGAGCAAGTCTAAGTAGTATTAATTGCCATCTGCTACCCCATACTCACCCTGCCCTTCTAGTTGAACGAGAAGCTTTCTGCTCTTAGTGACTTTACACCAACATGCTACTCCTGATTTACTCAGGAGCAACCTCAGCAAYACCTACTCACCACTTGGGAGCCAAGTCGGATTTGAAGATGCACCTTATTACCAGTTAAGGCCCAGTTGAGACTTGAGCAAGTCCTTTGGTCCTGCTAGAAGGATGAAGCCCACAAGCTCCAGACACCAGACTGCCTTAGCCTGTAATTTGTCTTCTTGCCCTCCAGGACAGCTGCATAGCTATTTGCAATGCCATAAAAAGGTACAAGAGATCCAGCCCTGCCCTTCTCGGTCAGTGCCAGCCCTATAATTTGTGGGAGCGACGATCCTAGGATAGCAGGAGGGGTGTGAGGGCACCAGGCTTAGGTGTTTCATGCGTGCCAATAAAAGGGAGCAAATGAAAACCTTCACCTCAAGGGAGCAGAGTGGCTGGCAGAGCCCAACACTAGCAAATCTTCCCACTCATTAATCATTTGATCTTAGTTCTGCTTCAGAAAGTGTGTCTATGCAGCTCATCTGCACTTACTGTATTGTCCTTAACGAGCTATTTAATATATTACCTGACCATTTAATATGACAGAGGCTGAGGTATCATAAGGAACATGTCGTTCTGGGAGATTTCATCTTGTAAAACATCCCACATCATCACTGGGACAAGTACTTTGAGACAGTTCAATGCTAAATATGAGGCCTGTTCTTAAAGAAAAGGTTTCATGACTAAATCCAGATGCCTTTTAAAGTAATAGAGGTAAATAATGAAGTAAATAAGTTGAGTAATAAAATAAAAATAATGAAGAGCAATTTGAATGTACCTAGGGACGGTTCTCGTTTCATATCACAAATTAACRTACCTCCAGTCACACTTCCTCTTATTCATCTTTGCTTCAGTGTGTCAGCGTCTTTTATCTATTATGGTCTTCAAACCTGTGTGTGCAGATCTACATAGGGAAAAATAGAATACTGCTCACAGCATATCTATTTTAACTGATGAGATGAAGAAAATGTGTTTTGAAAAGCAACAATGAAAATCTCTCCTGAAAAGTTTTTAAAAGTATAAAGAGGTTTTATAAATATGTATGCACAAAGAGATCATTTAAGCAAACTTCAAAATTGAGCAACAAGATTTGTCCCAGCTGATACTTCTATTAACTCTCATGTACAATTACTAGTGACTGTCAATAACACGAGCCTTTATAGAATAYAAACACTGACACAAATACACAACCCAGTGCTATGTAACCTATAGGTAACTGAGATAAGGAAGCTTTAGCTTCATACAGGTTGCCTACCTGAATTGAGGTCTCTTATCCAACAGGGATGAGCAGAGAGACACCAAAGACTAATGCAGCTCACAGCTGAACTGCTCTATGATCTTGCATAGGAGCACACTTCAGAGCCTGGCTCAAGAAACAAGGCTAACCAATATCCCAAATTACAAAATATTAATCCCAAATTATAAAACAGCCTATATCCAATTTTACAAAATATAAAAACTGCTCTTCAAGACTTGAGCTTTGTCATAAACCTTTAATTATAACTTAGTAGGTGCTAATAAGAACCTATTACAAGGAATCAGACTTGCAAATTCTAAGGCTAAATTCAAACTAGACATGCAATATAATGCCTAGAGTACTATATTCTTTAAACAAGGGAGTATTTGGTTTCTAGTAAACTCAGCATCTGAGATGTGCTGCAGACCAAGCAAGATCAGAGCACTGTGAGACAGCCTTTATTATTCTTTTGCAGTATTTTAAACAGTAACTCCACTTTTCAGCCCTGTGTCCTTAAGTCAAACCTTGCAGCACCAAGAAGCTTTTGTGCCMGTTCTCACTATTTCAAAGAAAACATTTTAAAAAAAGAAGGTATGAGTAGCTGAACTGTCAGCATTAACACAAGACAGATCCAAGAAAACAAAAGAGGGTTTTTCATTCTCCCGACCCTTCACAGAAAGCAGCCAACAATCTTGCAGAGAGCCACGAGCCAAGAGCTGCTGCTAAGTTATTGCTCATTAGTATCATTAAGCATACAGTTTGTAAAGAAAATGTTAAGATGACAGTACCACAAAGTAGAGGCCAACTCTTTCTTGCAGAAGAATTTGATATGGTGAAGAGCAGTGCAATTAAAATTATTATTCTTAGAAACACAACCAGATCCTTTGTGAATACCTGGATGGAGACAACAATGCAACTTATTCCAGCAAAAATGTAAACATGCCATAAAACGAGCAGGAGATAATTCAGGTCTAGTTGGAGCAATGACCCCTGAAGTTTTTAGCCTGATCTTTTTTTAAAGGACTGATGTCAATGTGTAAAGGTTCTTTGGCCAAATTAGATGCTGATACTGCTACCAGTGTCCTAGATCTAAGACYCCACCCCAGCAGCAGCTGATGCTATTTCAAATGATTGGAAATAGCTTTGAGTTTACCTTTTTTTCTCCTTTTTTCCTCCCTTTGAGTGCAGGGCTCCCAGGCTCTTGCTGCTTCTTAACCAAGGAAGGTTTCTTCCCCAAGCAGCTGATCCAACAGGCTTTGCACTCAGCCTTACCTGCATTTCAACAGGTAGATGCCATGAGATGTRTGGTGAAACACCTCAAACACCACTAAATATTCCTGCTATATGTAAGGAAACACCAAGCTAATGTAATATAACCCAGATTAGTACCTCTGCAACCAGCAAGACACCCCTCTCCAGCATCAGGGGAGAAGATGGGAAGCACGGAGCTCTCCAACAGCACACTAGGAAGCAAGTAGAAAGCCATCAAGCCTCTTCTCAGCGCTCCTGGTAAACGACATGGAGAAATAGATGAAGAAATAAATCATGACATACAGTATTAATCTGGAATCTCATATGTCAAACAAAGCCCATTAAAACCATTGTAAATGAACTCTACAAGCCACAAACACTCTGTCTGGGTTAGACCGATTCAGTGTAGCCCTCTTTGCTGCCTCATTTCAGCTGWCTGCCATGGTGCAAGTCAAGAACAAGAGCCTGCAGAAGATGCTCAAAGGGGAATTAAATTCAGCCCTTCCAACCACCTTTAGGAGGAGCCTTTTCAGGGCCCTTCCAGCAGCAGGACCACAAAGATAAGGAAAAGYTGGCCTAGGTCAGCTTGGCCAAGGTACTTTTTCAGAGGGTCCATCAAGACAAGACTAAGCTCCTCCTTGTCATATTGCTCTCTCCATGATWCATCTTTCTTGCTTTCCCTCCTTTCACTTGCCTTCCAGAACTGGAACCATCCTACCCAGCAGGACAACATGGATGCAATGTCTAAAAGCTCCAAGGCATGGAAAGGTCCTCACTGCAAACAAGGAGCTCTTTTGGAAACTCACCCTCCTGTTACCAACTTAATTCACCAAATTAATCACCCAGCTTCTAAAGAGTAATCATTTGAAAACCAACCCACAGACACCCACACGCCCCTAGGCTCCCACTTGTCAGGAGCACATCTYGTCTACAAATGCATCACTTGAACTAGCACATTGACCCCACTCATCATCTTAATCTGAAGTGTTCATATACTCATGTCTCCCAGAAGGTCACAAATTCCCCATATTTTGTTTACCTAAAGTAGCACCAGCACTTTGTTTGTAGCATATTTTAAGCTACATCATTCTGAGATGCAATATCCTTCATCAGAGACTAGATCTCCAAGCTTTGCTTTCTAAAAGGACTGTTAAAAGTCACAGTTGGACAGTGCAGGACACTGCTAGGCACAAGAACAGTGAAATCTAGATGTTTCCAACAGCTCTGGAGATAGTTTGCAGCGACTGAATTAAGATGTAAGAGTTTTTTGTGGGAAAAAAAAAGAGACAAAAAATCCCCAGTAAATGCTCCACAGTTGCATGACACACGGGTAGAATGAAGTCAGATTAAGCAACTAGRTCTAGGTCATCTGTTCTGGTGCCAAGACCCATGTCCTAAGGGAGGAGCATTCARTGGTGTCTCACCACACAGCTCCTCCACTACAATATGGAGGATAAATCATTTATTTTAGTACATATTTGACTCTGGGATTTTGAATGGGTTCTACAGGTACATCATCTTGGATCACCCAAAAGGAAAGAAAGGAAAGTTCTTGGTCTTTCAATGGAGATCTCCTACCTTAACCTCATGTGGCTTCTGATGTGGTGGAACCTGGTTAAACCTGACTATCTCTACGGTCCAAGTYGCAGCCTTATCTGAATAGAAAGTACCAAGCTTGCCTAATACTTGGGTTTGTGAAGCAGACAGTGTTTCAGGAGAAAAAAAGGATTAAAAAACCACCAGCTCATCCCCATGTTCTGAGTCTAAACCTCAAAAAATGACAGGCTCCATCTTCCTCATTGACAAACCAACCCTTGCAACTCTGCTGTTATGGAAAGTCACCAACACTCCAATAATTTCTTAATTCCTAGCTTTAAAATGCCCCAAACCAACCATTTCAATAATTCTGTGGTCTGAGGGGCAAAAAGCATAAGGCCTCCTTTYTATTTTGCCTTTTTCTCTGCTGCTCCAGCTAATAGCGCTGTTGAGTGTGGTTACTGACCCCAGCATTTTGCTTCAGAAAACTATAATTTGAAAACATGCTTGTGTTTAATTATCCTGCCTTCTCCAGGAATGAGTTCTGTGGAAAACAGAACCAAAAAAACTGCCTTCATTTTGTCACTCCAAAAAATTTAGGGCCAGAATGACAGAAATGGGACCTTACAGCCCTGAATTAAAGCACCTACTTGCCTGAAACTTTTCCTTTATTTTTCTTTTTCCTTTCCCCCAAGGGGGACCCAATTCCCTCCCCATTTACTCAGCATGGCTGCTGCAGTGCTTTCCTATTAAATAATGAATGGGACAAGGCTGAAAGCAGYTACATTACAAGGGCAAACTGCATCAAGCCTTGGCACCCACTGCAGCTACCTCTAAACACACACAGCCCTGGARCAGGGGACACCAAGGACCTTAAAAYAGTGATAACACCAGYATAGCCTCRGGGAGCACCAAGTGCAAGAGATTGCCAAGAAACCTTCCTTTCACCTATTCAAACATTGAGATTTGAGTATTTTTGTTTCAGCTGCAGTGAAACAAGATAAGCTATGAGAAAGTACCTGAGTACAGTATCCTCAGAGAGTTCTCCCAAGTCATTGAAGGGGAAACAGGAGCAGATAAGGATGTAGATGGACTAAACCTCTCCTATTCTGCAGATCAGCTCTGATGTTACTGCTCAGCAGCCAAACTACTTAATATCAGCAGTTTATTTCACAGCTGACGGAGGAAGCAGAGACCTTACCAGGCAGGGCTGAAGAACCCAGATTCAAGCATTGATCTTCATAAGATAGTCCAGATGGAAAGCAGTGGGGTGGTTGAGTGTGAAGAGGTCTAGAGGAGATAAAACCTCATTTTCAATCTATTTTTCACATTCACCTATCTAGATAAATTACTATTTTTCACCTAAATCAAATGTCTTTCAAGTGCTTTTTTAAAAAAATATGCATTTTGATCTGAAATTGGGAAAACCAGCTTCTATTCAGCAAAGAAGCATCTCAGAGAGGTTTCCTGGATATTACTCCACTCGAGCTGGTGTCCAAAGGGCACARACCGAAGAGCCTTTTCCCACAAGGTGTGTCCCTTCCCAGGCTGGCATCCAGCAGCCCACAGGGAGCACCCGGTGACCACAGAGCCTGGGGACAAAGGTGCCAGTTGCACAAACATCCACAATGCCAGGTTTCATGGGGACAGGGAGATGCCTCCTTCTAAATCTTCTGAACCATCATCCACAAAACCTCCTTCTCTTTCCCAGAAAACCATAAATTGGGATCCTCCAAGCTCTGACTGAACRTGAAAGCCAAACATGCCATAAAATGAAGCAGCCAGACTTTGCTTGCAGCAAGTTTCATAAAACCTCCGCTGCTGCTTAGAGGCTGGTTTTGGTTTTGCTTTCTGTCCCAGCCTTTGCTCACAGGCACTCGGGCAGCTCTCAGTTTTAACACCCAAATTACAAAGCAGCCCTGGCTCCCTGGTATTATATAAAATACATCATACACGATTTAAGCGCTGCCTACCTGATACTAACAGCTTTTCCCTATAGCTGTCACACTGTTTGCATTGCACCTGAGTCACAGCAGGGTGATCCACTGCCAGATGAGCAGCCTGTCTCCGATAGGATCTGCAGGAAAACAGGGATGTAGGAGAAGTTACCCCTGAGTCAGCACCACGAAACCGCCCGAGTCACCCACRGGCAAACACGGAAGCTGGGAAATGCTGCATGACAGGGATTCCGGTGGGGATTTCCACCCTCCCATTCCCTTCAGGTCCTTTCCATCTCTTTTGTGGCAGAAAGTGATTGCAGGGACACTGCACAACTCCCTCTTCTAGGAAATTAAGTAGTCTTTAGGAGATTTAGATCACAGTAGTATGATTATATCATGTACTTATAGAAGAACTGACATCACATCTTCCAATCCAGTTGCTATTGAAATGCATGGCAATAGAAATGCTGTTTAATACCTATTTATTCAACAGAAATGCTGTTTAATACCTATCTCATATTGAAACTGTGTGCACTTAGGTAGCACATGGTTCGCTTGTATGGATTACAGCACTCCAACATTTCTCCAAAGTGAGAAGAAATCCAAGAGATGCTCCCAGATCTCCATAAACCTCTCCCAGATTCAGCCCCATTTCTCCTTTTTGCCCCATTTCTTCTGCTTTATAATCAAACAGGACAAACAGCTGCACATGGGGAGTCAGGAACCAAACGTGCTGTACGAAGAACATAATAGGATTTTGGAGAACAGTAGCAGTCTTTGTTCAGTGATCACTTGCTCCTTTTTTGCACAGCTTGGGGTTTACTAGAACTGCTCAGGAAAGCGTCTTATGGAGCAAGGCAGCTGATCACAGCAAAGGCACCAAGCACAGGGAGACATAAAGCAGCCCTTAATCGCAAGGGCCACCAACCGACTCCCTTAGCTTTTGTTCTGGRCACTATCAAAAGGAAAACAGTAGCATTTAAGCTAATACTGTGCGTTTGCTACAGGAAAATGCATTTTTGCTGCTGTTGCCCAAAAAGCTCATTTGACAACTCATACGTTAACAGAGAGAGTCAACATTAAAAAGCAAAGTTCATCTGAAAATAGGCAATCTGTGCTCATCTGCATCCCTGCCAAGACTTGAACAAAACCTCTCTGTGTGAGGAAAAGCCCTAAGAGAAGCCGAACTAAAAAGCAAGCTTAGAAAGGGCCTAGGACCAGCAAAGGCAGCACGAGGTTACAGATGCCAAAGAAGGTTCCTATCTGAGATCTAATATCCTTGTTCAAAAAGGTGCCCATCCCACAAGGACACTTGAGTTCAAGATGTCCTATTACCTTCCTAACAAGGGACATAAATACACTTGCTTTTAATCCCTCGCTGCTAAGTCAAACCTAACTCCTCCCCTAGCTATATAGGCAGCAGCTATATGAGACAGTGTTCCCTAAAGGGCTAAGACAGACTCGTAAGGCTTAGTCATTCCTCGAGACACAAAGATGAGCAGCTCGTGCTTCATGCAGGACATCACAGCCCATTTTGCAACTGATGATTTGAAGGGGATGTGATGAAACACATCCCTGGATAACCAGACCTTGACAGCAAAACCCAGCTGAACTCTGTGCTTTGGCTCCACTTGACTTCAGACTTCCTTGTGGATATAACACAAATGTCCTAAAGGCATTTCCATGCTGTCYATACACACCCACATACCACTGTCTTGCACAGTTTTGCTTGGAACATCTCATTCCAGGTGTTTCCTTGCAACAGAAGGTCACTCACACATAGTCTGATGTCCAAAGAGGCTCGTGCGACTTGGTCAAGACCACACTGGCCCATACATGGCTGAGCAGGAACCTGAAGCTCTGTGCACATGCAGAAACCAGGTGTAACATGCAACCACCACGCTCTGTGCATGCACAGCAGCCCTGGATCAGCAACTGGAGCAAATGCAACCTCTGCAGACCCAGGTGTGGCTCCTCTTATCTTCACTCTCCTTGCCCCACCGCTGAACTTTATCTATTAATATGTAACAGTTAGCAAAGACTTGCTGCAGGGACAGCAATACACTTAAATGCACAGCAGGTAACTGGTGTTATTTTCTTCTTAGGGAAGCAAAGCCATCACTTAACAGTCCTGGTTTCCAGATACCTTATCCACCAAAATGCACAGCATCTTCTGGGGCTCACGGAAGATAACAGCTCCCAAACCAACCACAGCATCAGGGCAACCAGTATCTCCCCACTTGAGATGGGGATGATGGGGAGATGGGAATAAGACATGAATCAGAACCTCAAATAAAATAAAATATATTGCTTCTATTATATATGTTCCAAGTACTGAAAATTGCCATTAAATAATCCCAACAGGATGGGATTATAAAATAAGGTTAAGAAAGCAGTACCCAAGCACCTCTGAGTTGCCTCCTGGCAGGGTATCGACAACAAATTCACTCTCAACTTTTCTAGTTCATCAGGGCAAAATGTTTTCAAATGCACAAATCTGGATATATTGGTCTCATCCTGAGGGGAAAATAGGCTGTTCCAGGGAGGGCTGAGATCTTAAGGTGGATGCAAAGGTGGGGTCACCACCTTGACCAGGCTGGACCACRTTCTTCTTCCTATAGCAACAGCGTTTTTAGCTGGAGAGTCAAGAAAAGGTGAGTCCAACCTCCTGCATTTCCCATGCAATAACTCAGAGAAAAGGGAAATTCTTCYCATCACCTTATCCGTAGGAGAACACCAACCAGCTGCCTGGCTAYACAACAAAACAACTTGCTGCTCAACTCACAGCTTTTTTAATTGACCCTTTTGCTAAGAAGCTTATGCCCTGTTCTGGATCCCAGCTAAAATTCTGAGCAGCTTGCAGAGGAAAGCTTGAAACCAGGGAAATGATGTACAGATCAAAACACATATGCATGAAAGTGAGCCCCACTATTAGTGCTCTTCTGTAATTAAATTAGGATGCCAGTGTGCTAGGAAAAGTACTTAATGTCTCAAAGCCTCTGCACCCAGAATGGATTTAGCAGTATACAAGAGCATTCCTCTCCACCTCAACATAATACTGTAGTTTTAATGCAGCTTATTAGGCATATATTAAAATCTACATCACATAATTCTGTACCAGTGATTTAGTCCTGAAGACCAAGCTAAAAACCTACAACCCATGTAATGTACTTTGGTCAACCATGGCTCAACTTAAGATGCAAAATTATAATCCTGTGGTGCAGAACAAATAATTTTAACCAAGGGCTTCTTTACTACTGTCCTTCTCATTCATGTTTTGACAAATATCATTAAAACAGTTTCATAACTTTCTTCTAACAGAGCAATAAACTCCCATGCAGAGGATTTTTCCTGGTGACAAATCACTACCTGAGTGGACTCAATTTACTGAGGTTTTCCAATTGCTGCAGCTAAAATCTGCATGATGCTATTTGCCAAAAAAGATCAGAAAATTACAGGTATTTTTAAAATACTTCAAATATTAATTACTTGTAATGCCCAAAGTSTGCAAAGTGGGTTGAGACCAGTGGGAAACTGTATGAGATCCCTTAAAATCCCATAAGGGAGTCCTGAGCACATCAAAACCATGAAGATTCATCAAAAGAATTCAAGCTGTCAAGAGMGCCTTCTCAAACCATTTCTTTTTGTTTCATTTAATGAAAGGAATTAGCTCATCCTAGCAGATACTGTTATCGTTTTCCCTTCAATTTAGCTCTGTGCAATGGAACAAACCCATTTTCCTTCCGTGGTGCTTCCTGATGCCGTTGCAGGCAATGCTCTATCACCCCCCTGAAGGGAAACCCTTGGGTATTTCTGAAAGCCTGATTTCACAGAGCTATTTGTTGAATAAAATCTCTGCTGAAATACCCAGTCCATTGCTAATAACTTCCATGAGTTGACAAGTTRGGCCCTATTGACCATAAAAGCCCTGCTATTCAAAACTATTTCTACATGGGAGATGTGATATGCTGGAGAGATAAGTAATAAGTTCCTGCAAAATTTTAGCAACCTGCAACCACATTTTATGTTTTTCAATCCTTAGTTTCTATCAGGCAAACAGAGGTAAAAAACATACCAAATATTCCCAATATCTACACAGAACATGGTACTTTAATTCCCCTTTAAACAGAGTTTGTTATAGACATTTATATATGTCTATATGTGGTTACATAGACCACAAGATACATCAAAGCTACCCAAACTAGTTAGAGAGTGGCTTAGTCATATTCTTAGTCTAATGCTTCTTAATAAGCTGCAAATTTCTCACGTCTTGGTATTTGCTGCGTACCAGGAATCTGTGCATTGRCGTGGGTGGAATATCTGCTGCCAGGGGAAATCCATTATAACCCATCACAAATTCATCTTTACCACCCCCTCCRCCAGCAATTTTCTGTTATGCTACACATTTCTTCACTGCCAGTATTTAATTTATTTCTAAGGCATTTCAGCTTGGAAACTATGTGTTTTTGCACCTGCAAGTAGCTCCTTTCAGAGAACAAAAAAACAGTCTTAGTCTCACATTTTTAGTTCATAYCAACTATACTCACAGATTTTTATCTTTCTTGGGCTCTTTCGTAAGTTTTAATTATTTTGATGCCTTTCCTGGGAATATAAAGAAAGATGAAGAATTAAAACCACAGATTTCTGGTGAAATTTCATAACTTAAGCATTACAATATTAACTCCTTTGCAAGAAAAACTTGCCTGGCCAATATATTTATATTTACATGTGCCACAGCACACAAAGCATTTCCTGCAAACCTTGGCACACGATTCAGGGCTCAAGGAATGAAACCTTTTCCATGAGATCCAAAGTAGACATGACCTTCATTTTCCTAAATTGGGGTTTTATTTTTTAAAAAATAGGACTTACATTTCTGAATGGCAAGGTTGCTTTTAAGTTCTTTTTCCTCCTGTTTTCCATGCATCTAGGGTCAGAACTCAGTTCCCGGATGTTTTCAGCATCAAGGTTGCTCTTTTCACTCCTTGCAGATGGATCAGTGGGATAAGGATCAGCTTGAAGACCCTCACSCAAACACACCCTTGCAAATACACGTGACAAAAATGTGACCACGTGCAGAGCTGCACTGTAGGAAAGACCTCCATACAGTATGTTTATAYGTTGAACATTATTGCACATGCTCTAAAATGACATATTGCAAATTGAATCGCTTGGTTCTGCRAGCAGATTCAGTGAAATCCCTTTCAATCAGGCAGTTTCTCACCTGCCAGAATCAGCAGAATAGCTCCCAGCTGACATACAGGGGAAGATTTGCTGCTTTCTTCCCACTCCRTGCTCTGCTCATCCCACACCTCTAAGCCCCAGAAATCCTGCCTTGGACCTACACATTTGGACAAGGGGGAAATCTCTTTGCTAGGACAATTTGCTGACATTTTGATGAGTTTGATCCATGCACAGAGTCCTTCTGGGAAGGTGACACATTGAACCTGGCAAGGACAGGCAGGAGGAGCAGGTAGGATCCGACTCCCCATTTCAGCAGCAATAGAAGCTGTGAAGTGCATTCACCCTGCATTAAAATAAGCAAATAAATGAAAATCACACTAACAGCAGGCAGATATTTAGCAGCACTCAGACCTTTAAGCATCCACAACAGCAATTTGCACCTACACAAGGTAAAAATCATCTCACCTCCGCTGGGGCAAGTTCTGTGCACGATATGCTCGTGGGCACAGAAATAGCTCTTCAGCTTGGCTAATGCCTTCTGCCTACTCCTAATCAAGTCAAATTAAATAGATTCTGTGCATACTTCTTACCAAATAACATAATTTGCTCTTTACATAGAGTTTTTTTGTTTTTTTTTCCCCAGAGAGACTGAAGATATTCTCACCATTTGCTTTAAGTAACCTATTCTGCCTTTGGTTTAGTGGGAAGAGTCCAAATGCTCCACAGGGAAACTCAAACCACATGCTCCAAACTGCTGGTGGAAGACTCAGGAKCAACTACCAGCATAAGAAGAGGCACCTAAAATGAGGGTAACCCTTCAGCCCTCTTCCAGCATGAAATCATTTACATTACCAAAAACTTAGTCCATGCTGTTCATGTTTAAAATTTAAAACCAGAATACCACATGCACATATTGATAAAAGCACAAAGTATTTAATGATTTTTGCAAAACCCCTAGAGAATATCAGTGCTGCTATTGTCAAAGGTCCTTAGGTACCTGAAAACTCATTGAAAACTTTGTACTTTCTACAAACAGAAATGAAGGCCAGCCTAGGAGTGCCAACATACCTTGAGTGCCAAGCAATCCCTTTCTAGCTGGGCCCTCCATAAAGTCACACACAGGTGGAACTTGGGGGTTTTTGTATGGTTGTTTGATGTCTATATGACCAGAAATTCCCTTCTGCTTTTATAAAGTGGAAAAACAAGCCTAAAAATTATTATAAATAAGAAATGCAAGAGAGATTTACATCCTTAAAAGATGCAAAGTCCACGCTTACCCACTCACTTCTGCAGATAAGAACACAAATTAAATCTCCCCAGGAAAATATAGTTTTTTATCTGAGAGAATTCAACAGCAACAACTCAGAAAAGAGTAAAGTGCATCTTCCTACTTACACTGAGCCTGTGATATTGGTAAGGATAAACCAATTAAGCAGTATCTGTTGCTTCTACTGCAGAGAAAAGCCAACCACATGCAGCCACAGACTAGGGCCATTCCAAGATACTGGTCAACCTGAGTCCTGTCCAGACCTTTAAAGCTTTTATCCTTGAGAATGAAGATACAAATAAACAACAGAACAAAGTTAAAGTTTCTGAAGCCCTTAAATTGCTCTGAAGGTGCTTGGACCCTCTTTTTTTAATAAAAGGTTAATGGAGAGAATGGGGGCTAGCAATAAGAAAACAGTGTGAGGGCAAGAGAAATGCCACAGTTACTGTAATGTAATACTAGTTATTGTATGAACATCTTGAGCTCTTCCTCCATTTGCTTATCCACAATGGACAAAACACATACTCCCTTTTATCAGGGGAATGATATGAAATAGGATTCACCACTAGTCAGATGGGAAAAGCAAATTGCAATGGTCTAGCAGAGCAAACTTACTAAAAATTACCAAAATAGAGTCCTGTATTATGTTTAGTTTTAACTTTTTAAATATTTTAATTTAATAGTGCACCAAGTGATAGGTCTTTTTGGCTCTGCCAAACTCAGCACACAGCTGCTCCCCTATCCCCAACAGGGCCCTCCTGCTATCACAGCACCCAGACATCCCTCTGCAGCCACCCAGCCCAGTACCGTGAGCCCATCCATTAAAAACACTGGATTTTCCATGTGYGGAACAACAAACCCAAGGCTGTCGGCTGCAGCTCTCCCTCCCGCCCTCTGTGCAAACACTCCCAGGACCTGTGACGGGCACTGCCTTTCACTCAGCAGGTTCAGGGCACTTGCTGCACACGCTGCTGCTTTCACCAAGACTATGACTGGCTTTCGATACTCACACACGCTGGAGCAATAAAAAGCAACGTGAATCAACAACAACATTGCAAAAGGGTCAATCAAATCGGACCCAGGCATCTCCCCAGGCTCTGCAGCACGCAGGTCAAAGCAAAATAGGTTTTTCCTTCCTGGAAATAAAGCCCAACTGCAGTCATGATTTCAGAGCAATTTGCATTGCTAGTTGTTTGCTCTGATAACATAACTAAAACATTTAAAGCTGACCCAAAAAATAAAAGTGACTAATACCTTTACTGTTTACATTTTTGAATAAATAACTTTGCATATCAATTAAATACACAGCTAAAATGAAAGAATATATTAAAARCATGAGAATTCCTTACCTAAAGGAAARGAATATATTTTAAAAAAATATTTAGTTATCTGAGAAATAAACCTAACCCTTTGCCTCTAGCCAAAGAGATCTAGGGCACCAGGGGCRCAACATCACAGGTAGGACACCCTAATATCCTACTGTAGCATCAAACACCGTCCCCCACTAAATCTTACAGACCTCCTGGTGCCTCCAGCAGCAGCAGCAGCTCCTCCACCCTCCAGCAAACTCATACTGAGCAGAACTGAAGGTCCCAGCTGGCTGCAGGGTAGTTATAGACCTTAACTCCTCCCAGGTGGGCTACAAAAGCCTGAGTCCTGCAGGTGCAGCTCAGTAACACTCTGAGTTGATGGCCTTGATGCTCTCYAGCTGGTTCTTGGGGAGCAGTAAGGGGAGTAGTGATTGCCTCTGCTGCAAGCAGAAAAGGATCTGGGGAAGAACCTGCTGAGGAAGCCACTGTGTATAGAGCAAGTCCACAAAAACGTGAGTAGCTTCTATATGTTTCCTCTGCTCTTTGAACAAGCAAGGTTTCAGTTTTCTAAGGCTTACCTGAATGCCATAAAAATCAAAATAGAGTTGGTTCAGAAAGGGGCTTAAGGAAAAAGCAAGAAATGTGATGCGGCAGCCAGTGTTCCTTCATGCTGCAGTCCTTCCTGCAGCAGTCACGGATGGCTGGGAATAGGACTGCGGTCAGCAAGAAAATTGCATCAATTTGTAAACTTCCTTGTTCCCCCTCATGCTCTCTGCGTGGTGAAGCTGTCCCAAGGGGAAGTGGCACATTTGCCTYGCTCAGAAGCAGCACTGTGTTGAAACACCACGTGGGGGTGTCTGCAGCAAGTGCCCTAAAGTCTTTTCTAATGTAAATTCTTCCCCCTAAATGGGGCAAACATGAGGTTTTTACTATGGTCTAATACATTTAAAGTACCTCAGCTGGCTCTGTGCTCCCACATGGGAAATAGGCTGGGAGGAGGGGTATTAACAGACCTTAAAAGATTAGGGATTCTTTTCATTTGTAGCCCAGCTGTTCAATTTTCTGGAAACTCCTAGATCACATTTGGAAGTATTAGCTACAAGCATGTGGAATGGACACTTTGCTCCTCCTTATTTCTTAATAAATCTGAGCTGTGTGTGTAATGACTTTTTTCCAAGGGATCAAGATTTTAAAAACATGAGACACGGTGAAAATTGGCAATGGTCTAGGTCAGTGTCTGGCTTAAAAGTGTTAAGGAAACTATTTTCTTGTCTTGTTTGTAAGGGAATTGCAGACACCAATTCCTTCAACTGTAGAACTGCAGAGCGGTAGAGACATCAAGCATATTTCAATCTTAGTCTGAAATAMTTAGTCTCACAGCTGATAACCAAAATTGCTCTGCAATAAGTTGCTTATACAAATTTGCATGCTTGCCTCTGATACCAGGCTCTGCATGAGAGCCCTCAGCTTATTTGCACAGCTCAGTGTTCAGGGGGAAAAAAACAAACTTAAACAAAACAAATCCACTGTTTTATTTAAACACTACTATGCAGTGAGCATTACGCAACTGCAAGCTCGGGACTAAAAATGTATTTAAATGTGGAGATTATAGCTYCTCCTAGATGTCACGCCCAAACATATTGTCCATCCCACCTGCAGAGTCTTCCTGRCCCAGTTAGAGCTTGGTGCAGGCAATGTGCACAGAAGCAAACCCTGGAAAAGAAGGAAAGATGTCTCAGCTGCACATCATGTTGGCTTAATATGAATAAACCCTTCCTTAGTCAACACTAAACAATCTGCAAAGACAAGCAAGAGTGATTAACTTATATCACTATGGAAAGAACCTCCATGGATTCAAGATTTTGGGAAAGAAGAGGCAATTTCTGCTTTGCTGGGACATTAGTCCATTTGGACACAGCAGGCAGACTTCCATGTGACCAGATTTAGTGTCTGTCCTTGCCATTGTTGGCCCCCAAACAGCTCACGTGGTGGAAGGAGAAAAGCATGAATAACTGGAGAAAAAGTGTTATGCAGAAAACAAAGAACCTCTTGACCTGGACCTTAAAAATTAAGAAGGAAAAGACAACGTGTAATGATGAAAACCCTTCAGGAAGAGCCTCTGCAGGGCAGATCATGGGCTTGTGTGGAAGGTGCTGGGTGGAAACCCCCATCACTTCTAGATCACTACCAGACCTGTCTCTTCTCGCCTTCACCACTACTAGAAAAGAGGAAATGAGAAATGGTGTTTGGTGGTTAGACTTGGGAAAGAGAGCAGCCAAATCCTGTTACGCAGCGGGGCTYTGAGAAATGGAGGGTGGCAATAACTGCCATGCTGTCCTCTGCTCTCAAATGATGCTTCTGCGTAAATAGCCATCCTTGCATAAGCCAAGTACCTGCTGTTAGCATCATTACCAGGCTCACGCACCTTTTTGGAAAGCTGTTTCCTAATAATCTAACCCTAAAATCTCCTGAGACCTAATTTTTAATTTCCAATATCTATTTTTTTACTTATATTTTGCTGCAGTTTATTTCCTCACTTTGTGGCATACACTCACCAAATACCTTATGATCACATCTCTCTTTAGTGTTATTGTGCCCCATGCCACAAATTGAGCAGCCTCAGATGATGCACAGAGTTTTGATGGGAGCATCCAAGACCACATCCAGCTGCAGAAGGCACCAGCAGCTCATGGTAGAGCACTTCCCTCCTTGCATTTTTGGTATCCAAGCTGTTGGTGCCTTAGCAAGGGCTGCGAAGGTATCGTGTTGTCTATTCTACTACCTGAGAAAGGAAATGTAAAAACAAAGAGCATTATACTCAAGATAATAGCAATAAAACAATGAAATCCATTGTGTTTTACCATTAACCTGCTAAATGCTGTTCAACGGTGCCTGGTTTTCACCCTTTCTTGATTCTACCCCCTGTACCATGTGCTGATAAAGCCCTTGGAGCTGCATTAAGAGAAATTCTGATGGAAGGCACCTCCTAACTGCAAAAGCAGTTAGTTAAAGCAAAATGACCGAAAACCATCAGCTGATCCATGACTCACTGAACAACAATATAAAGTTCAAATGTGCCCGGGCCTTCYGCCGGTTTCACAGGCCATAATGTGAAATCAGCGGCTCTGTTGCATAGAGAATTATMATTGTAGGATACTCTAAATAATTGAAATGTAATAGCAGTTAATGAGTGGCTTCAGTGTCACGTTATGCACAAGGCCACAAACTCAGTGGGCTCTCTCTGGCCACTTCCTCACCATTAAAACCCCAGAGAACGTGAAATTAAATTAAATACATTTSAAAGCACTTTCTGTTTTGCCAAACTGCCCTGGCAATGCTGAAATGAGGAAAACTGCTTGGCTGCAGCTCGTTTCTGCTTTTTTCTGTCTCAAACTAGTTTTAGTTTTGTTTTTATGACATGACATTCATGAATCAGTGGCGCATACAAAGCTCCCCTTTGCAAATGCCTCAGACCTCTGTGTTACAGCAGCGAACACCCTTTGAAAGATGGGACCTTGTGCGATTTATTTTCRGCGTTTCTGTCTGTTCGACAATATTCTGGGCCAAAGGAAGACGCATTTATATTTTTTTCCCATTAAAAAAGCGCTACAAAGAATGTGCATTTGTACAAGGTATTTCATATCTTAAGTTTTAGCCTGAGTAATAGGGAATTGAGCCACAACCCCTCCATCCTGCAGCCTTCCCCTCAGGATTATCATCAGCTGGAGCTCCYAGCTGCTGGCACTTCTGCTTCAAARCAACTTCCATCTCTCCACATAATTAGCAATTATCRAGGCTGATTTATGTGTATTTTGTGGGTTTTGGGCTCTGCTCTTGGGCAGATTTTCTTGGGAACGTTTGGGGTGTCTAAGGGCTGCTTTGGGAGGCTCTAGAGAGGCACCAGGGAAGTGTTTTTGAACGGAGCCAGCCACACTTTGGTAGAATTTGGCTTTTTTKGGGGGGATGGCCCCACAGCAGCCTTGGGCCAGGTTGTAGCTCTAGGGTCTTGAAGCCTCCAGGGTCTCAAAAAAAACGCAAGTTTGGTAGTTTCGGGGCCGCTGCGGGAGGCTGAGGCCGAGGACGTGAGCGTGACGGCACCTGAGCAAGCAGCGGAGTCACCCGCGTGTGGGGACACTCGTGTTCTTGGGGCGCTTTGGTGGCGTTTTGGGCTCTACCCCGTTGTCACCCGCCTGTGGGGACACTGGGACGGGGGTTAGCCCCGTCCCTGGGCGCAGCGGCCGCCATGGGGRGGAGCGCGGGCCTCCGTGGGGCCGGGCCCCGCCGCAGGTGAGCGCGGGGCCGCGGCTGCGCCCGGGGGCGGAGCGCGGAGCGCGGGGCCGGCCGCCCGCCCGCCGCCTTCCCCCGCCGCCTTCCCTCGCGCAGAGAGCCGCGCTCGCCGCCGCCGAGCCGGAGCGCCGCGGGGAAGCGGTGAGTGAAGGAGGG
>NW_020455666.1:290160-342953 GCF_003342845.1 Nothoprocta perdicaria | reverse complement strand
GGGGGCGCCTCCATGTTGCGCTCGGCGCCCTCCATGGCTCCCGCCGCCCCCGCTGCGGGCGGGCGGACTTTGTCCCCGAGTTCCAGGGAGCTCCCTGCGGGAAAGGCCGGGACGGGGCGCGGCGGGGATACCCAGGGAAAGGCGCCTTTGCGGCCAAAGGGTCCCCCTCGAGGCCGGGGATCGCTGGTCCCCCCACCCCGGGCACCGAGCGGGTGCCCTGGGTCTCGGGGTGAAGGATCCTCCTGCCTGGAGCCTTTCCCAGCGCTCGCTGTGGGATGCGGGAAACTCCAAACAAGCGCCTGTGGAGTTGGCGCTGCTCCCCTTAAACCCGCTCCTTGTCTCAGGGATTAATTTAAAGCTCAAATCATCGTGTTTGACGTCTTACGGAGGGGCCCTGTGTAAGTTCTGGGCRCTCCTGGGTTTTGCCCGGTTCCTTTCAGGCCACCCCGGGCCTGTGTCGGGGACAGGGAGGAGGCAGCGAGAGCCCAGTGGGGCCTGGGGACCCCAGGGGACCCCCCTTAATGTGGGGTCCCCAAGAAAACGGGAGGGCTTTAGGAATGGGGCCCGGGAAACGCTTCCCGAGCGGCCAGCAGCAATTCGTGGGCATCTCTAGAAGCCTCCGTGCAATATTTCCTGTAACTTAGTTCCTGAAAATGGTTGTTTTGAAGAAAAACTAGGCTTGGTGTTTCTGGCTGGTAGAGCTGCAGTTATCTCCTCTGCTGTGAGCAACCTGCAGACGCTGCGGGAAGAGAAAACCCGGTAAGTGGAAACACGTAACTTAGAGGCTTGTTTTGAGGGGTTATTTTGGCCTTTTTCACATTTGATCTGCTCACTTTGGATATTGCGTTTYGAAAGTAAAAATCCATTAAAAATACAACTCTGTGCCCTGCTTTAAGAAGCAATTAAGTGCTAGCATTTTTATAATGTTTTTCTTGACCAGGTTATTTGATTGGGAAGTTTTCCTCTTGTTTTCAGTTACCTCTCTGTAAAACTGGGTCCACTGAGCATCTGCATGGTAGAGACAGGATGATCAGAATAAAGTGTGTGACTTTTGGAACGGTGTTAACCTTAAATTAGGGATGCTTTCCTTTGCTTTTCATGGCTTTACATGAAGTTAATGTAACGGCATTAAGAGCTAGCGACTTCCAGCGCTGCATCCTCGATCTGCTAATCTGGATTTGGATGTGAGGGAATTGCTGCCACTCAGTGGCTGACACCAAAGCCTGGAAACTGATAATCTGTTGCATTGCCAGGGTGTGCAACTGTTGAGTGTATCTCTAAGGTAACTGTCTGATGGATCCGCATGAGATAGTTGACCAGGAAGAGGCTCGTGTTGTTCCGAACAGTGACTCATTCTCAAACTTATTTTTTTTTAATTATTTGCCCTCATTTTGCATTTCATAAATTCTAATCCCCTTTTGCTTCATCATAGTTATAGACTAGGGTCATAACTTATTATTGAACTGGGAGGTGAAATAATGGATGTAGCAATATGATGAATTTGTCTTTTTGACCACACATCCTAATTGGAAGGATGTTCTGTAAGGAAGGAATTATTTCTAACCTAGAAGCTCTTTCTAAAGCAGAGAAATGATGGAGTTGCTGCTTTTATAAAGAGGGAACTGTAATCATCTCTTTCAAGAAAAACTTGGCTATTTGATAAGAGTATAGATTAAGGAAATATCATTAAAACCTGAAAAGGTGGCRTCTTTTATGAAAATAACTCATTTCCTGGGGAAAAACAATCGTCACAGTTGAAGTTCATCTGCAGTTGAGTAGTTGGGGGCCTGGTAGTTGCAGTTAACCGTGTGTCCTCGTTGCCATGTGTGGGACCTTGGTGTCCAGCACGGTGCTCTGCTCTCAGAACCACGTGTAGGCTGGAGATTGGCTTGGAAAGAGGAGCCTCCGTTGGCTGGATCTGCTCTGCGACCAACGTAGTGTTTGCAGCACATCCGAGGTATCTTCAGGCTGCCTGATGCCAGGAAAGTGCGTGCCAGTTTTGGGTTCACTGAGCAAGGAATTTAAGTTCCCTGCAGCGAACTCAGGTGTGTCTCTTTGTGCYGCCTTCGTTGTGTTTCTCATGGGCCTCCGTGGCTGTGGCTGAGTAGCCGAGGTAGATATTTAACTTGAAAAGAAGGGAGAGAAGAGGGATGGGGAGGGATTGAGAGGTTTTTTGGGCCAAATGCTCAAAGCTGACGAGAGGGCTTTGCTGGAGGAGCCTGGGGGCTGCCTGGCTTCAYGGAGAACCGAGGCCTCCACTAGCATCTGCATGAAAACAAAGGACGTGGTGCAAGAGCAGGGGCCTTGGAGAGCCTCATCTTCGGAAGCCGGGTGAGATAATGCTGTAGCCCTTGCATTGTTTTCCCATTAAAAAGGCTGTATTTCGAGCTGGAAGCGATGCTGCACCCACCCTTGCTTTCTTTGCAGTCCCCAGCATTGCCAAGAAATAAGAGACCAAGCACAGGGGACATGGCAAGGCCGAGCTTGGCAAGAGCACTGCAGAATTCATTTGTGGTCTGACCTCSACCAGCCTCTGCCATTAGAAGTAACAGTGATCTAGAGGATGGCAATGGGATGTGCAAATAGGGGTTTCAAATTTATTTTCCGGTTTTGCTTTTTAGTTTTTAATGAGAACTTACTTAACTCTAGCATTTTATCTACCCTTCAGTGATGAAAAGGTTCTCGCTCATCTGTGACGTGAGTTACATTTCGAACCTGTTGAATTAGCTGTTGCTCTCGCCTAGTTGGTGCATTTGATCATTTCTGGTTAAAAGGTGTTACAGGTCAATAGCTGCCAACTGAGGAGACAGACCATAAAATAAATTCCTTAAAAATACTTCTTAGTTTAAACTAAGAGCTGCAAAACTACAGAGCCCTTATTATGGTATCCCATTATTGACTTTTTTTTCAGGAAATTTCATTTCCTTTGAGTGCGACGTGCCAAAAATCTGGAGAAGTTTATTTAAGGATACTTAGAGGCATTCAGTTGGTGTTTATATGCTATTAATTCTGGTCCATAAATTCTTGGAATGACTGTCATAGAAAGCATCATAAAYATGATGCAGTCTAAGCTTTTAAGCCTTGTTTGATACCCGCCTAACATGTGAGCGGGGCAGATGAGTGCTTGCTCCCTCCTGCCTTTTGACAAGGCAAACATCAGATACATCTTAAAAAATAAAATAAMAAAGCAGCAGCTCTTTGCATGCCCTGAAACAGGATTATTTTGCATTCCAAGGTGCTGCCTTTTGAGAGCAAAACAGATATGCAACATAAATTCCCAGCCTGTTATTTCTAGTATTTCTCCTTGGAGCTGCGCGCAGCTCGTGCTCGTGGTTGAAGTGTAACTAAGTGTTGTCACATTCACCTTTTGGTGGCAAGAGTGGAGGTGGGAGAGCTTCAAGTGTAGGTACCAAGTCAGGACATCATTGCATGATGTGTTACCCATGTCTGGGGCAGAGACCCAGCTGAAATGGCCCTTCCCAAGCAGCTAGAAGGGTGTCCCTCTCCTCAGAAGAAGTGCAAATGGTCAGAGGTCCTTTCTGTGTCACTGGGCTCAGATGAGTTGTCCAAAACGTCCAAAACATCTGGGTTGGCCTCAGCTCCCGCAAGGCTACAAACCTTTGCAATAGCATGTGTGCTTGGGCACGAGCAGCTTTAATTTGCAATATGTTTAGTCTCATAGCCTCAGAAGTGATTTCAATATTCATGGCCTTCATTTAAACCTGGCCACCTGAAATAAATGGAGGGTATCGCGGAACTCGTGCAGCAGATCCAAACCTCTGCCCCACTTTGCTCCCCACCCCTGTGCTGTGAAGTCATCTTCCTAATTCAGAGCYGAAAGCCCCAGCCCAGCCTGGCTCAGCCCCGTTGTTTGTTGTGTGACAGTTTTATAATGACGAGATGACAAATAGAAAATATTGCAGGCTTTATCTTTTAAGCACTCTTAGTGTCAAGTTACCTTTGGAGCTATTGAAAATCTTTTTTTTTTTTTTCCCCATCAACGCCTATTTATTGGAGACCTACATAAAGCCTTTTATGTGTATGTCGAGTTTTACTCCTCATTCTGTTTTTTGAGGAAGTGTATTTTAAGCTTTGCCATGTTTTCTTCTGTCCAACGGACTTGCTAAACCCGAGTTTTTAGTCAGTGCTGCTTTGTTCCTGCCAGTGACATCTAATGTATTTCAGTGCATCTGGTGAGTCCATGCTCAATACAGGCAGAGCCTCAGGGAACTATTTGTGGTCGTGTGATCAGACTTGACTTTCTGAGAGTTTAGTTTTTTGAACTTTTAGATAGGTTTAAAAAAAAAAAAAAAAGATACTTGAAGATGATCAAAAATGCCTGGCTGCCAGATTTAAGGTTAAGCTGGGCTTCTGTAGGCTAGTTTTTTGGGAGGGCGAATATGCTGTGGGTGCAAAGGTGGTTTAGATAAGTGATGGGCTACACGTTGCTTAGTTTGCCTCATCATATGCCTCATCACCATGTCCGTGTTTGGACATGATACAAGAATTTTGAAGGTCTGTCATGTCAGCAACGTGACACAGACAACACTTAACATTTTATCTCAATATTTCGAGTTATATTCAGTTATGCTTGTGGCTGACTTCACATTGTGCTGGCCTAGTAGCTAAAGCAAGGCATATTGTGTACCCAGCTGGTTTTGCTGGCGCCTGTTGCACTGGAGCATTCAGTGCTTGCTGGAGAGCCCGGTCATGTGTCAGAGCACCTTACTGGAAGGCTCTTGCAAAAGTATGATTTATTGTTCCTTATTTCAGAAATTGTGCTTAACATAATTGTCTGGCAGAGACAGCACAGCCAGTTATCACGTATCAAGCAAGGTGCTCTCAGGATCCTTTTTTTGAGGAGCTTTGCTTCTTTTAGAGATTAAAGAAAAAAAAATCTTGCAGTAGGTTCTGAAACTCTTGGAGTCGTAGCAGTGTTGGGGTAGGTTTGATTATATACACATTCAATCCTGAATGTGTATCTTGTTATATCTGTTATATCTTTTTCACATCTTTATCAGATATCCTTTTAAAGAATTTTTATTGAAAATACTCTTCTTTAAGGTATCATTTATCTGCGATGATAACAACAATGTTACTCCCATCCCATGTGCTGCCCGTGCTGGACCTGGAGCTGCTCCGTAAGAGGCCATCCGTGTTGCATCGTCCCTGTTGACCAAGGGCTGTTGGCTTTGATGAACTCGGGTGCCTTTGCTAAGGGCTTGGCTATGCCAGGTCCCCAGGGATCCCTCTTTCCAAATACCTGGAGCAGATCCATCCCTCTGGAAGCTGTGCGAGCTCCACGTTGGCTTGTGTCCCTTGATGACTGCTGTTGATGCTATTAATTAGTGCTTGATGAGTTTATCTCGGCTYCCCTATCAAGCAGTGCGTGAGGGACTGGAACCCAACGTCCCGCATTGACCCAGGTCCCRTGCTGAGGTTTCTGCCCGAGTTGAATTTGCAAATTCCCTGTTTTCCAGCCGCGCCGGTCAGTTTTCCGAGGCCGTCGCGGAGCTTTGCTGCAATCTGTGCCGGGATCTGCCGGATGGGTTTTCTGACCTACTTTGCATGTCGCAATTTGGATTAATGTTACTTTCCTTTTCCAGTGGGTGGCAGTTGAGGCAAAGAGAAATGTTTATTTGCTTGGGAGTTTACATTGATCGGGATTTATGGAATGGGACGGGACACCCAGGGAGGCCGCGGCTTTGGCTTTTGTCTCTCCTTGAGCTGGATTCTTCCTTCCTTGCATCTCCTGGCCAAGGAGRAGGACTAACCCAAGTGGCTCTCATGTAAACCCAAACCTGCTTTTGGTTTCGGTTTCCTCCGCTTTGGGTTTTTAGTTCTGCGGGTTTCCCTCGTTCCCCCAATGGTTCCTACCTGCCAGGCCAGTTTTCCCATCCCGAGAGCTTTGCTTTGGCTATAAATCCCATTGCCGAGCTCGGAAGCAGCAGTGCCTGGATCTTGGCAGCTTCTCGCTTGGCCATTTTCAGGCTTGGAGCATAGTAAATAGCAGCATTTGCTGCCACTTTCACGGAACCAAAGACAGAAAAACATTCTAAATTGTTTTGCATTATGCGCTTGTGCTGCTCCAAGCRTGGATGAGGAAAAAAATCCCATTTTTTTTTCCTTTTGGCAAGAGTTCCTATGCAGGTTTTGCAAGAGCCGCCACCCAAGAGGCGAGACAGTTCTTTCTCGTTTTTAGCAAGCACTCGGTGACAAGAAGTGTCCAGTCCTGATTCCTAGAAATCTGATATGTGTAATAGCCCCAAACCCATTTCCCTGCAGCACCAGATTGTGCTAGAGAAGGGTTTTCACACCCATTTCCTGTATGACTTAATGTATAGCTTATTCACAGCTAGGTTTCAAGTCTATATTCTTAAAATCCCGTGTGAGATTCCAAGTGCTGCTTGGCTAAGGAATACACTAGTGCATTTAATCAGTATATAACTATAAAGCATGGGTAGAATGCCTTTTCAGTCAACATAAATCTATATCTTATTATAAAAATTACTGCATTTCTTCATGTATGMTAAATTAGGTTAAATCTATCTGAAAAAGAAAATCCAGATGAAATAAATATGTCAAAGCCAAAAGCAAAAGTCAGACTGAGAATTGTGCTTGGATGAAGGAGCGCAATTGGACGTAACTTGGGAATAACTAAAGCTCTTTTTTTTTCTTTCTTTCCAAGTTTCTAAAATAATGGTGGTGCCTTCCAGTGCTCTTGGTTTATGTATTGGGTAAATGCTTAGTTCTGCATGAAAACCTGGAAAAGTCTTTTATTTTTCTAGGGGAAAACTAGGAGCCCTCCTTCCATAATATTTGATTATAACTCATTTACCAATGAATTCCTGTCACCTTCCAGTACAAAATGGGATTATACAGGTTATTTGATGACGCTAGTTAAACTCCAAAGTTGGTGAAAACACCATCATTATAACAGTTTGCACAGGGCTTTCTCCCTTCCGTGGGTACAAAACCCTGCTGCTTTTAGAGAAAAATTCAGCAGATTGAAAATTGGAAAATCTTTGAAGACTCTGAGGGGAAAAATACCCAGGAGGGAATCTCCTTACCCTTTTTGGCCGTATAAAAGAAATTAGAAATGTAGCTTCATCTATGTGATGCTGAAACCGATTCTACTTATCAGCAGTGTTCTCTAGTTGACAAAAAATGGATTTTTTTTGTAAGCTAAAAATATTCCAAAGCCGTGACCTGGTATGGGTTCAGTTTTGCCAAGGAGACACAGTCAGATAGAAAAAGGCCCTTTTCCTTTTTCCTGCAAGGCTTAATAACTGCTATACTGTCTGTCATGTCCCTAAAGCCAAGTCAGTCTGTGGGAGGAAGAAAAAATATTCCTTTATTTTCAGTTTCTGACCTCTGCAGCCTGTCAKATACTCAATTACAAGACCATTTACTAGGGAAAAAATGGTATGCATCTCCATGGAAGTTTAGGAAAAMACTCTGTTTCAAGGGATTTTGATGCACACACATATATCTATAGCAATGGCATATGTGGATTCTTGATTTTTTAAAATTTATTTTCTTGAAGACTTTGATGCAGCAAGTTGAAGCCAGGGACAGTTTGGTGTCCTATTTCTAGTCTAGATTTAAAAAAAAAAAAAAAAGTCTACTTGGATTACATTTCTGGCCTCTTTTTTCCCATGATTTCCTTGCTCCTTCTGCTTGGTGCTGCTTTGCAGTAAGTTGATCCTAAAAAGAAAAGAAGAAAAAAAAAAAGACTGAGCTTAGCAGAGGGGGGTTGTTTGCTTTGAAGTCATGAACCATGAAGGCTCTGCAGTTCTGGTTTAAATTATGAGCCCTCCAGGCTGGCCCGTTCCCTGTGCCGAGGCAGGAGGATCCGCATCCAACCTCTGCACGGGAAAATGCTGAATCCCAGGGATTTATCTTAAAAGCACAAATAAGGACATGGGATGCATGCTGAAACCGTTGGTATAGTGAGTTATTTTCCTTTTCAAATTGCTTTAGCAAGTCAACCRAGGTAGGGATGGGATGTACAGGATAAAACCCTGGACATCTGTGTTGCAATTGAACCGTTCTGCGAATGTTACAAGGATCCTTACTTTGCATGATTTTAGTTGCAAATTTATTGCTTTGCACAAATAAACTGAAGTTTATTGATTGAAATAAATGGCAAGAACTGGTATTAGCACCGTGCTAAGCGCGAGGCTGCGACGTTGCCTCCTCTTGCCATCGATAACGAGGCCTGAGGTTTTCCTGCTGGAGGAAAATCGGGATTTTTCTCATGCAGCTCCCAGAGCAGAAGGTCATCCTGGAAAATGCAGCAGCTTGGTTTTATTCAGTGATGTTTTTTGGACCTTTAACGTTCTCCTTTATCTCTCACTCACTGTAGCATTGTACAACAGCAACCATTTAATCTTTTTTTCAGATGATAAAGCTTTTGTTATGACTCCAGAGTGTGATAGCTGAATCTTTACGCTGCACTTTGAACCCTGTTTGTTAAAAGGGTGGGTGTTTTTCCAGTGGGAGCCTTCAAATCCCTGGCCATCTTCAAGGGATAACGTAACTTCTTACGGAATCAACCTGGAAAAGGTCCCTGTTAGAGCAGTACGAGCATAATTAATTGCTTTTATGAGGATATCTTTATTTGCTGCCACTTCCTAACTCTTCTCTGCAGCCCTAGTGGTCTAGGGTGTGTTGAGTTGGAGTTCCTCTCACATTGGGGACCCCAACATTTAGGGAACACGAGGACGCCATGAGGAAGAATCAGCAATTTTGTGATGAATTGAAATGTGCATATTTCATATTTTAGTTCCATTTCTGGTTACAAGCATAAAGATGCTGTTAGGATATCAGTTTCTTAAATAGTCTGTATCCTTATTGTAGATGTCTGAGGATATATGTCCAGGCCAGCAGTGCTGCACATTGGCTTTGGGTTATACCAGTGAGGCTGCCCTTGCAGTTTCCAAACTCTGAACCTTCCTGCAGATTCTTGGGCATCATTCAATCTCATATCCCGCAGATTGCATTGATTATAAAGGAGCAGAAATACCACCGTGTTGTCCTTATTGCATTGCCAGTATGTTCCTCAAGTCCTCACCTAAAGCAGAGTTTTAATAACTTTGCGTTTGGCCTCYGAGGTGGCTTTTCTTCTAGGTTATCCCAGGAATTCTACCAATGGAGCTGAAACCCTGGGAAGAGGGACAGGTTGAGGAAGGGCAGACAGTCAGATAAACCTTGTGACTTATGATGATGATGTGATGTTTCCGTGCTGCCTAAGCAAGATTATGCCCRAGGCTTGCAGGAGGTGAAACCCTTGCCAGGTAGGAAGGACAGGTCTGACTGGTGAGCGCTCTTGGCCAGTGGCCAATTTCACTTATCACGCAGCTATTTGACCTGGCAGGCAGCCAGATTGCCACGTAGCAGGGAAAACAGCTGCCCGCAGTCCCTGGGAGCCAAGAATGTTCTCTGGTGGAAACTGTGTCCCACTGTCCTTGTCCCAAGTCCGTGAGAGAAGCGGCTCGTTTCGTTTCGTGCGGGTAGGAAGGACACCCTGGGCCAAAGCAGTTGCATTCCAGGCACTGCCTGTGTATCAGGTACCTCTCYCATTGATCCCGAAGGAAAAATGAGTTCATAAAATGCTGGGAAATGCCCACATGGAGATATCCTTCAATTTTGTAGGATTTTTTTTTTCCTGTTGAAGCTGCCCCAAAGATGGCCTGAGTTATTTCCTTGGCTTTCCTATCACGCCGGTGATTATGGAGACTCAGATTTTTGCAGGGAAGTTTCCTCAGGCCATTAAGAGATGGATCTGTCCTCGGTTTAAAGGCAGATAACTGGCGYAGGGGAATCAAACGACTCTCATCTCCTCTTGATACCTCGTCTGCAATTTAGTTTTAACCTCTAGCTGCTTCTCCAGAGCACATCCCAGACAGCTCCTTAGCCCTGTCATCAGAAACAGCTGAGATACCTTGGTGGAAGCTTTAAAAAGTCCCCTAGAGGCAAAACATCAGCCTGAAACGCCAGCCTGGTCATTAAAATTAGACCTAGTTTCAAGCAACTGAAAACAAGTCTACTAAAGAGCCTGGAGTTTGCCATGCCTATCATATTTGAATAGTCACGGGCTGTTATTACTACTTTGCATTAATTAGCCGGGCGGCAGATGTTTCAGTTTAGTTTGTAATTATAGATAAAAGTGTTCAGGACATGTGAATGCTCCATTAGCTTCAGCACTGCAATATCTTTCTAGTGTCTCATCTTTCAGAAATGTATTTTGGAAGGGAGCGGAGGAGTCTGGAAGAAGCATCTGTTTGCCTAGGTGAAATTGGAGGTATTCAGGGAGATCCCTGTTTGGTGCCGCACTGAAATATCATGGGATGTGTTCGAGGGATACACGTGGAATGGGCATGATCGAGTGTCAGATGCCACCAGAAAAGTTGCTCAGGGTTTTCTCCRTTTCCTGCCAGAAGAGGAACCGTCGCTTGCAAAGGAACCGGTGATTTATCTAATGAAGTGTCTAATGAAGTATCGTGTGGCCCAAGGAATGGCCAGTCCCGAGGGGAAGATCCCCAAATCACTGAGTACCTGGTTTCATGCTGCTTTTGTGAGTTGCTTCTTCGGGAAGAAAATAAAAAGCTCCAAAAACGGTACCAAAAAAGCATTATCTTGAAATATACTGAAAAATAAGAGATTTCTTTTCCACTTGGTATTTGCACCGTCACCTATTAGCTTTAGCTATTTTTAGGTCGGATAATTTATTGTGAAGAGGAGGTAGAAGAAGTTGGGAGTTTTGAGGGATCACGGCTTTATGGAGAAAACAGGTTTCATGTAACGTTGTGCATGGTATAAATTAGGGACTTGTCAATTAAGGTGCTATTAGCACCTTCATAAAGCCTGGCGTGCATTCATGGCATGCAAAAATAACATGCAATTAGTTAGGTGCTTTTTGGATATTCAGAATAATATTTCTTTTGGTTTGAATGTGCAGCCACCCACCAACCCCACATCCAGCCCATTTCAATTCCCTTCCCTTAGGCTTCATAGGCCGTTTTTCATGTTTTTTTTTTCTTAGGAAACGTATGGAGCCTCAGCAGTTCCAGCAATAGCTCTAAAAAATGCTTTTCCTGGCCCTGCTATTAACATCTATGGAAGGCATTGAAGAGGGCACAGCATGTGCATTTAGAACGGTGCAATCTTAGAAAATATYATTATACTAATTCTTGGTATTTATGTTGGCTGCTGGAGAGTTTTTGATGAGCATTAAGGTGTGCAGTTGGCATATGGAGCCCTAAATAGCCTAAGAGCTATTCACTTGGCTGAGAAAAAAAATGTATGTTTTACCATAATCACCAAGTCACTTCTGTGTCGTCTTCTGTGCTTTTGCACTTGGGGAATCTCACTGGGATCCAGGAATATCCAGGTAGTCCCAGGTGAGGATTCCTGTCCCTGGAAGTAGATTTCAAGATTTAACTCATGCAATGTAGGTGTTTTCTGTCTGTCTTCCTTCCATTGTAAAGCAATGCAATCATTGGAAAAAATGCATTAAGACTATTTGCAACACCAAGAGAGAATCTATAGTTGTCACTTTGTCCTATTTCTTTCTTGAAAAAAAAATTGCTGTGTTTTCTGTGTATCCTTTTGCCCTAGAATGAAGGGAATGAGAGATGCCAGCACTGTTTGCGTATTTTCCTATTGAAAAATGCAAAGAAAATTGGAGAGATTTCTGCATCAAACTTGGAGCAAATGCAAGTGCGAGATGCAAGGGGACAAATGGGTTGAAGCTCATCCTTTTTAACACCAGGATCTAACACAAATGACACGTTTTAGTGCTGCGTTGTCTGATACTAGTATGTGATTTAGTAAGAAATGTGCAAGTTGCCTGTCGCAGCTATTACCAAGACTTGCTTTTATCCCCCTTATGGCAAAAAAAGAAAAGGGGGAAAAAAAAATATTTGGGAGTTTCCTGGGGAGTGCCCAAGCTTTTAACTTAGTTATCTGGGATGAAAGGATGGAATGGCAGGACGGAATGAGCTGGGAAATCCTATCYGAAGCCAAATCGTTGAATACTCTGCTGCTCCCGAGGGCTAACTGGGATGTGGTAGCACAAATACAATCAAAGAGTTTGTGAACATATGAAAAAAAAAAATATATATATATGTATATAGGCGTGTGTGTGCAAATACAGTGTTTTCCATCCCCAAACTAAACATCATGTTTTCRAATTCATAAATTCCTTCCAGTTTCACATAGAACAACTGCTGGAGCTCAGAGGGCTTAGGAAAGACCTCAGCATCTCATCATTTGCTTTGCACCCACTCACCAAAACCAGGGATTTTGGCTTTCCAGCAAGAGGAGCAGCAGTTTCAGAAAACAATCTCAGTATAGCCAAGCATGTATTGCAAGCGTTAGCTCTTCAGCCAAGTGCCAAGTATTTTATCTTTATTTTTTTCTTCATTATTTATTGCCTTTTGCCTCGGCTAGGTTGATCCTCGAGGCTTTCCTTCCCAACTAGGGGGTTGAGATGATGCTTTTTTATTTATTTAGCAGCAGGTCATTTAATGTGGCTTTTTGCAGATACATATCAGTGTGTTGAAGCGAAGGCAGCGTCCCCTGCAAGGCAGAGCATGAGGTTGGTTAAACCACAAAATCCAAGAAAAGGTCAGAATACAGAGTGCCTGTGACTTCCGCTTTGGTGGATTAAAGCAGAGAATAAAAACCAGTATTAACTCGCCCTGAGTTTATCTTACAAATTGCACTGTGAATTTTGGATTCATTAAACCCAATCTCCACTAACTTCCCTTTGTGCTCTAATTAGACTTGCCCTTAAGAGAATTTGTTGCTCCTTTCTCCTGCCCGACTTTGGAAATCTCAGCCTGAGCTTGGAAATTAAAGTAGGAACAACTGCCATTAATTAGAAATAAATTTCAGTTATTTCTTTGCAATTTCTCCCCTTCAGTCCCTGTAGCTGTTTGTTATTTAGCCCCATCATATCCATCGTTGTCATTTGGTTGCACTTATTTGATTTTTATTTTTTGCTAAGGTGGGACTTGCACAGCCAGCTGTGCTTGGTGTCCTTCTGCAGCTTCACTCTTTATTTTTGCTTATTAAACCATTGAAAAAAAATCTCCATTTATTGATTATTTATATATCTGAGGTAATATTTTTGACCTTTACATTTCAGACACTGTAGAAAAAGGTGGTAAAAGAAGGATTCCCACCCTGGGCAGCCTTGGAGCACCCGAAAAGAGTGCGAGGAAGAAACCGAGCTCAGCAAGGCAGAACTGACCCGGSTCCGTATCTAATTGCAACAGCCTAAATACATTTGTGGCCCTGGGGAAAACATTTTTTCCCCTGAAAAAAATGAATTTCATCTGTCGGGGGGTTGTCCGTGCGCGGGGAGGGTGACACAGTTCTTGCAGCTCACGAATGTTGTGGCTTTCCAAATATTTTATGGGTTAGATCATGGTCTTGGCTGCAGCTTGAGTTTCTGGCCTGTGCTCTGCGAGAGCTGCAGCATCTACCCAATATTTATCATTTTTGCAAGTGCAAAGTGAAGTTATCCTCTAATTGGAACATTTGAAAAGTTATTTAAAAAAATGCCCAATGGTCGGTTTCTCTCTTATTTTGCTCTTGTGCTGCTCGTACAGAAATAAGGTTTTCTCTCTTTAAAAGAAACACAATCAACGTGCTGTTTCTGGAGTATTTGGCTTGTTTCGGTGCGAAGGAGAAAGATGGAGCTTTTCCATTTTGAAGGATATTAAAGATTTCCAGGGTTTGGAGAGAGAGATGTGCATCGGGTGGTAAATATTTGCCTGGAATTGTGGCATTTTGAGGTGTTCTCCCYAGGAAATAGATTGCCATCCGTAGCAAAATTGCGACCTATGAAGCAAATCTGAATGCATGTGTATTTATCCATCAGAAAAACCTACAAAACCTAAAAACATCTAGAATCCTGAAAACATGCGGAATGTTTTACTGACTCCTGGAGCYGCCTGAGTGAGGATGGTCCAGCTTGGTGGCAGATTCCAGAAGGTGCTTTATTCTTAAGGACTAGAATATAATCTTAAGGACTATATTCCTAAAGTACCTAAAAATTCCTCTCTGCAGTGCGTGAGTGGCAACATGGTTATTTTCTTTGGTATTTAAAGTTGTGCATGACTTAAACTGCTCGAAGTACTGAACTTGGAGCACAAAATTGCAGCCCTTTTGGCATTTGCATCCCAGTTTTTCCACTGTTTGGCTTGGATAAACCGAAATCCTTCGGGGAAAGCAGTTTGGCTTGGGGACCTCAGAGGAGCGACGCCACAAAGAGGGATTTCTGCCGATTAAGACATCGGCAGGGAGGGATTGCGCTGGATGCTTTTGCCTTTAGGATGTGACACCCCTTTGGAYGGCCGTCCTCAGCAGGGATTTGGAGAAACTCGCCCCAATTCGAGGGAATCTCTGCCGTTTGGGCTGCCAAAAGCAGTTTTAGGTTCTCGTTGGTCAGGGCCAAAACCTGTGTCAGCTTCGTGGCTGTAACTCCCTTGCCGAGTGCATCTGCTCCCGGCCTCCCGCAGAGGCTGGCGAGGATTTGCACCAAGGTGCTTAAAATCTTAGCCTTTCTGCAAAGAAAAAAGCATCATTTGTAAGGGTAGCGAGGGGTGATGTGTTCTCTGGGAGCAAAGGGCCRAGGGTTTTGGTTAAATGGGGAAAAACAGAAGGTGTCCTGTAGTTTTGGCAGTGAGCTTGAACTGACTGAGCTCCTGTGACCACAATGGCAAAGTCCGGGATTTTGCTCTTTTTTTGCCTCCTCTGCAATTGCAGAGATCCCCCAAAAGCAGACACTGCGCTCGAGCCCCCAGAAAAGCAAAACTCAGACCCAGGGAGCAGCGTTTTGAGACACGGAGCTGGAGACGAGGCCTCAGAGCAGCTTTTTCCAGCCATCGGAACTAAGGAACGCGGTGGGATTAGCTGGAACGCGGGCGTCCCTGCTGAGCATCAGCAGCCCGCGGTCCCTCCAGCAGTTAAAACATGTTCCTCATTAAAGCCCTTGATGAGAGTTACGTTTATGCTGCGTTCATCAAAGCAGTGAGGAATTGGATGGTATTTGTTGATTTTTTTTTAATAAAAATTGTGGGTTTTTCTTTCCGCACGAGGTCGTTGCAATCCCTAAGGGCATAAAATGGAGCTCCAGGCTCCCTTAACTAATGGATTAGTGCAGGAGCTGCAGCCTGGTTTCTTGTGTGGATGGCAGACTGGGGATTTGCATTGCACGAGAGGCTTTTCAGCCCTTCAATGGGATCAACAGTGGTGCCAAGGAACCCCAAAGCTGCTTTTTAGTTTTATCTTGTGCTGGAGAAAAGAGAGGGAAGCAGCCTGSTGGTAAAAACCAACTCATTAAATCTTAGGGGGCCATAACGTTCTTTGCAAATATTGAGAGTGATCCACATTCTTGACAACAATATATTCCACATAGTGATGTTGAATCTAGGCTCCAGCTCGTTGCAAAACGCGGGAGCCCAAAATGCATGGATGTGCAGGGCTGTTACACTGGGATTTCTTAAAAAGCTGCTGCAAAAAGGCCACCACACCCCTTTTCATTCCTTTTCTCTTCCTCCAACCCTGCTATTTTCTCCTGATCCCTTCTTTGCTGCATCCCTCACTCTGCATCAGATTGCAGTTACCTTCCCTTCCTAGCAAGCGCGTGTTTTAGCCTTTGCAAAACATTTTTCCCAAAACTAAAAGCTCTCCTATCATAAATTTCTTGATTTTGGGGGTATCAAATGCTACTTAAGTATACCAATTCCATTTGGTCATGCAAGAGACTCATAATTTTTTGGTAGTTTTAAAAAGAAAACACATCAAAGGGTCATCCGCGTGTTGAAAGATGCGTGTGGGCTGGCCCCTGGAGTTGCAGGCTGTCTCGTAAGTTGTAAACTGCTTGTTTGGTGAGAGAGTTTTTGCATTTGTGGTCTGGCCATTATTTATGTGGAAGGCACGGCCGCTGCTTGCAGTTWACAGGATAGGGTTAAAGAGGTGGCTGGGACTTGGTGCTGGTTGTTGCTGTGATCTTCTTGGTTGCAGCACATGCCATTTTTACGTTAAACTCACGGTCTCAAAATCACCCGCAGGATTTGCAAGCTTTAGAGGGGGGTTTCTATGGGCTCTGATGCCCAAGGATGGTTTATTTCTTTCTAAATAGTGTTTTTCCTCTTGGCAGAGAGGCGTGCGCCAGCGGCGTGGTGAGCCATGGCCCCCTTCTTGCGCATATCCTTCAACTCCTTCGAGCTGGGGCCCGTGCAGAGCGACGAGGAGCAGCCGCAGCCCTTCTGCGCCATCAAGATGAAGGAGGCGCTGACCACCGGTGAGGTTACACGCAGGGAGCTCTGCTCCACGGGCCCGAGCCCTTGGGAAATGCCACCATCCTCCTGGCCCTGAGCAGGATGAGCCCGGGAATTGCTGTCTTGGATGTCCCTCCAATCCCACGCACTGCCTCCGGGACAAACAAGCAGCAAATGGGGGGCAGATTGATGTCTTGCTCACAGCATACCTGAGCTTTCCCCTTACCCTTGAGCTAAGGGCTGCACTGGAAGGACTCTTCCAGAAAATGCAGCCATCGAGCAGCTGTATCATGTTCCAGAGAAGCAATTTCCTAGACCCTTCGGAGAACCACTGGAGAAGTGGTTTGTGAAAGGCTGGAGCTGCTGGCATGTGTGTGGAGAGGTGGAAGTGCTCTAAATGCATCCGCTTTGTTTTCTTCCAGCTTTTGTCTCCAGCTGACAGTGGAATTAGCTGAGCTCTTCCATCTTTTGCATGTCTATTTGGAATAAAGCAAAATGAGGGGCAAACTGAACCCCTAGGAAAAGGAAACTCGCTCCTGTAATCAGCTTGACAGGATCTGGGTTAACTCTCATTGGCTTTGCACATTGAATCAGGAGTGAGAGAAAAGCATATTGTATTGAAAAAAACCTCATTTACCCATTGGTTAGGCATTAAGCCCATTTGCAGGCATGCAAAGTGTTTGGAAGGTGAAGGGATTAGCAGACAGGAGGGATAAGAATCTTTCTTAAAAGCTGTTCCGTGTTGATGCCTGCGTGTTAATTTGTAGGCAGATCGTGTGATCTTGATGAGTTTTGATGCATTTCTAGTTACCAAAGCAGCTCAGCCAGGCTGCAAATTGTTGCCAGTAATTCAGATGACTTCTTTCAGCTCTACGTGGGGAGGAAAGACGTATGACAATGATTCAAAATAGGTGCTATAGGGACATAGGGGAGATCATGKGAGAGATAGGCGTCTCCCAGTAAAAACCTTACAGAGAAAATCATCAGCTCCTGAGAGCTGCTGCAAACCTTGCACCACTGTCAAGGGTTCTACAAAGAGCTGCAATTTCTCCTTTTCCCAAAGATGCCCCCTAAAATGAGCTGTGAAAGGGGCTGCTTTTAGTCCCTTTCCAAAAACCAGATTGGCACAAAAAGCCCGCTGTGCAGGCAGCCTGGCTTTAATTCCCCCCATCACTTGTTGTCAGCTGTAATAATCTCTGCATTGACTTTTGTTGGCGCTTTCTGCCTATGTTTTCACGGTATCATATAGCCGAAGAACACCCAGGACAAAATCCTGGGGTTAGATTTGGACAGATAGGAGCTGAACTTTTTCWGCCTGCCAAGTTCTGCACATTGGAGGTTAAAAGCTCTGGAGGGAGCAGCAGAGAAGCCCCGAGGTTTGCAGGGAGATGGAGCAGGTCCCTCRGGTTGCCTGTGATTTTCGGTGTGATTTTTGGCAAGCTGACTCGTGCCTCCCTGTCAGAGTGGCAGCTTGCAATGTTGCTCTTGGCAGCACTCATTGTTCAACTACATATATATTTTTTTGAGGTTCTTCCCTTATTCTTTGGCTGTGGAAGGTCTGCTTGTGCTAGAGAGGGAGAAAAAGACCTTGTAAAATCCATTAAAAAGTAGCAATGGTGGCAGAGAAAGCGCAGCACTAATGAGAGCAGCTGGCCTATGGATACAAGTGAGATGTCCTGCTAACTTAGAGCTGGATTAATGAAATGTGGAGCTTTTCAGCTCTCAGCCACCAGTTTCAATTTAAACCAGGTCAGCACCAGACGTACCTTAATTTACCTCCTGGCAGCAGGTATTTGTGGTGATCAGACGCTGTGCTGTGGAGATGGATACCACAAAGCAGCCGTGCAAATGCTCCCTGTCAAGGTGCAACTCCCTGCATGAGCCTCGGAGCTCCAAAATGGGATTTGTCCTGGATCCCAGCTGCCTGTTAACCCTTTTTCTGCCTTGACACAGGCTAGGGCATCACAGGGAGCTTGGTCCTCTAAGTTTGGAATGGTTTAGCTCCATGTTTAATCGTGACGTGTTCCTCGCTGTTACCAACCACAGCACAAAAAGGAGCAAGATCTTTTCTGATTTTACCAGAATATTTTCCTGGTTTTATTTTTGCAACATCCTGGGATATCCATTTTATTTTCCCTATTTATGCATAACTTGATCTCACAGTCTCCCTTTCGCCTTGCAGAGAGGGGGAAGACGCTGGTGCAGAAGAAACCCACCATGTACCCCGAGTGGAAATCCACCTTCGACGCCCACATTTACGAGGGGCGGGTGATCCAGATCGTCCTCATGAAGGCGGCCGAGGAGCCGCTCTCRGAAGTCACCGTCGGCGTCTCCGTCCTGGCCGAGCGCTGCAAGAAGGGCAACGGCAAAGCCGAGTTCTGGGTGAGGTTCCTTCCTTCACCCCGCTGTCCCCCTCGGCTTTTGTAAACCCACCGCTCCATTCCTTTGAGCAGCAAAACATGCCTTGCAAGGCAATTATTTCCACGGCTTTGCTGGAGCAGTTCATTTGCCCGCCGAGTTCCAGGAATTGGTGATAAAAGCTGTGGCTTTAATGTGTGAAGTAATGGTGTGTCACCCCGGAGCGCCCGCTTTGCAAAGCCCGACGGTTGTTATAGCAATTAGCAGATGTGGAAATAGGATGCGATGGTTGTAATTAATCCAGAGATGAAAGGAGAAAAAAAAAAAAAAAAATGATTCCAGGGCGGTTCTCTTTAGGATCTTTATTTATATTTGCAAAAACAAATTACTTCACTTGATGCTGCAGTAATAAGGGATCTTTTGATCCCTGTTTCTGTTCTCCCAGGTGTCCTGCCCTTCTATCCCATGACACAGGCAGGTTTGYGTGTGTGATGTCAAGGGGACCGAGATCTCACCCATGTCACCTGTCATTTGCACCTGGGTACAGGCTAACAAGTATAACAGGCCAGGGGAAGTTAGGCTTTAATGTGGTTTTAAATGAAGAAATGTGCATTTACTCTAAATGCCAGTACTTGTTAGCTGTCAAAGTACGTAAACCTAGAGTACAACATTGAAATAGTTGTATATGAATGTGACTTTCAATCAAAACTGCAAAAATGAAGACTGGAAACAAAATATTTTATATGTCTAGAAGGAAGGAAACGAGACAGAAAAGAGTTTGCCACGAATCCCGTCTAACACAGTTTGGAGGCAAAAACACCCTGTATTTGTTGAGACTGTTATTTTGCTGCTGACRGGCTCCAGTATTGGCCCTCTCTCTGGCTTGTACCGTCAGCAGCCACATAAGGGGCTGCCCAGATGTTCTAAAACCGGGTTTCTGTGCAAGCTGGAAATACCAGAAACCAAAAGAGAAGCCCCCAAGGTGACTTGCAGAAGGGGACACCCCAAGGCCATGTGAGAGGATGAGCTGCAGGCCTCACTATTGATGTTTTTCTTCCTGCAGCTCGACCTGCAGCCCCAGGGGAAGGTGCTGATGGCAGTGCAGTATTTCTTAGAAGACACAGGTAATGTCAACTCTTTTMTTTCTTTCTTTCCAGGCAGTTATTTTCTGTTTATTGCTTTATTTTGGGGCTTGGAGGGGGATTTTTGATGTTTTGAGAGACTCTTGGGTGCTTTGTTTCTAAATGTTTTTATGCTTATGTTGCTGTTACATTTAATGACTTTAGGGTCTTTAAACTCTCCCTTCCCATGTTTATGATGTGGATAGGAAATGTGGATTTTTTTTTTTTTTGATAGGAAAATATGATCAGTTCCTTCCTAGATGCAAAGAAGCTAAATACCTTGCTCTAGCTTGCAGGGGAAGCTGTAGATTGGGAAGGGATTCTGAGCTTTTTGGCATACTCGATATTCCCTGAAGCTGATTCTAGCAATGAGTGAGTGATTAAGGGCACATAATACAAATCAAGTCAATATTCGTTCAATTTAAAGAGGGGACATCCTGTACACGTTAGAAATCTATGCACCCTATGTGAAAAAGAACCTAGGAAATAGTCAGCTATGAGTGTGGAAGCTTTAGGTGCAATAATAAATATAAATATTTCCATATTTATTGTGTATATTTGTGCAATTCTTTCCTAAAAGCAATGATATAAATCCGATGGCGTGCCTCATTAGTGCTTAAAAATTTCCTGTCCCAAAAGCCATGAAACTTGTATTGGGTATTAAGTGCATTTTCTGTCATTTTAGCCTATCAGTCCTCAGTTATTTCATACTATGTAATAGGAAGGGGAAGGAATTAAGCATGTAAGTATAAAGGACTACTTTTTTTCTGACATACACAGGGAACTTCTGCTCTTGAAAACAAGTTAATTGTGAGCATTTTGGGGCCATATGCGCCATCTGCATAGCAGTTATTGGAAAAGCTACTAAAGATAATGTGATGGCAGTAGGTGACATTTCGGAGTTGACATTTTATCCTTTTGGTGGCCATGCAAGAGCAAATCGACTCCGTATTTTGGGCTCTGTTACAAAAAGGTAACTCTTTAAAACAGGCAACCAAAGAAGTATGACTTTGAAGAGCCCCTAAATAAGAGCTTTTCTCAAGTTCATACATGCCCTTTTTTTTCACATCAGTAATATTCTGGTTTGGGTTTAAACTGTCCTGAACCTCTCTTTTGGAAAACCTACATCTATGGTCTTTGTGGCCTTCGTGTGCAAGGAGCATTATGAGAAGGTATCTATTTAAAATTTCACAGAAATCCAACTGTGTTTCTCAGCCAAAATGCACAAAATGACCTTTATTTTCTATTGCTCATTTAGCAAGGCTGAAGCATGTTGCCTGCTCTGCCTAGGCATGAAAAGCAGCAGAGATGGCCTGAGTGAACACCTTCTGTAAACAGCTATTAGCTGTTATCACGAAGGTAATATACCTGTGGGCAAGAAACACAAACACAGCTCTACTTATCAAAAGCCATTTAAAACAGGCATAAAATTCTCGCGTTTTTTCCTATCACATCTTTATTATTAGGCCACAGTAAAGGACTGCAGATGATAGAGGATGAGATCTAAACACCGAATCAATCATTAACTCCTACAGTGTCTTTTTTGTCTCTGCTAGAGCAGAGCAGTTCGTTACTGCATTGCAAGGATGTTTGGATTAACATCCATTCTTTACATTGCTAGAGCCTTTAGTTATCTGGAGGAAGCTTAAAGATGGGTCAGGTTCTCTCCTGGACACACATTATTTCACTCTCTCTGCAATGCTTTTCCATAAAGAATTACCCACCCGCTGTATTTCTGAAATAAATGCCAAAAAATGGCATTTTCCGAGCCCAGTTTTTCAGTAGTTCCTCGGTTCCAGCCCATTCCAAAGGGGCCTAGTTCTTTCTTTGCCTTGTTTTGCAGACTAAATCCTTCTATTCCCAAGCCCTCTTCCGAAGCAGCGAGCATCCTGCCATCTTTTAGAGAAAATAGGGTTCTTKTTCCCTTTTTATTTCTGCCCGTAGGCTTCTGTATTGATAAGYAAGCTTGTTATTGCTTTGCTTTCAGATTAACTGCTAGCAAATAATTTTTTTGGGCTATTCTGGCATTAAAATGTGCTTTATCGTGGGCTACACTGAGACATTTCATTTGTACATCTCTCTCTGCAGACTGAAGCTGCTCAGTTAATTTGGATTTAGATGGGCCAAGCCTTCCCAAGCTTAGAGGTGGTTTCCTCCCAGATGGTGTAAAATAGGAGGGCAAAGCCCTGGTTTAGAGCTCCTGCCTTCCATCCCATGAGCTGAAAGTAAATTTGGGCTGGAAATCCCCAAGTTGTACTTCTGACATGGGAAAATGGAAATAAAATGAGGGAATAGAGTGCCCCCTGTTCATTTTATAATGCAACATCCTTTCTGCCATGTGCCTTCTTATCTCAGTGTTAAAAATAGGTGTTACTTCTGTAAAGTGGCTTTAATTTTAACAGCTTTGAGTTGCTTAATGCTCTGCTTGATCTTCTTTATTCAAAGGAAGTTAATGACCTTATTGAGTAAGGAAATTGCAGCACCGTGGAGCTAGCGCTGCTTGCTGTCCTGCTCCCTGTCAGCAGCCTCGGAGGCTTTTGAAATACTCTTTTTGTCCSCTTTTTTTGAATCAGAAATTGCCATTTTGCTGTCTTCAGCCTCCCAGAGAAAGGGTTAGTGACTTCTTTCCTTACAAACTTAGTAGATGCATCACAAGGCAAACACTTTGCACGTGAGCTTTGATAAAACAACCAGCTTCTGGGAGAGGAGTACGAAAAGCAGTTTTCTCCTCAAGCACTTTGTACCAGCAAAGTCTCCTTTGCAAGAAATAAAACTTGCTCTATTAACGACTGAGCTTGTAGATTAATTTTAAGTCCCAGTTATCTTTCCTGTGCTTGGCTTCTTGCCACCACCACAAAATGAGTGACTTGAGGTGAACTCTGAAGATGATGAATATTTTTCCTTAAGCTCTCAGATGACTTTGGCCTCCGCTTCCCAAGGTAGCTCGGCAGCATTGGAGCCACCTGCTCCAGAAGAAGCCCAGGGAGCCACAAGCCCTGGGTGATTTTGCAGCCAGCTCCGGCGCTGCGGTTGAGGTGACACGGTGGAGGAAATGCATCTGTACCCATCTGCGTAAAAAGCCAAGCCACAATGACATTAAAAGACTGTCCTTCAGCCTCTGTCCAGAACAAACATGCTTCAGGGACAGGTTGCCAGTAACCCCCGTCACTTTGGGTACTTAAATAGTGTCTCCACTGTGACTTTTAGTGTTAAAAGTGTCTCTTTCTCCCCCCAGATTGCAAACAGTCAATGAGGGAAGGGGACGGAACAGTAACCATAAACAGGAGAGGGGCCATCAAGCAAGCCAAAATCCACTACATCAAAAATCACGAGTTCATCGCCACCTTCTTCGGACAACCCACRTTTTGCTCTGTCTGCAAGGATTTTGTCTGGTAAGGAGGAAACACGAAGCTTTTCCACATCCAAAGGCTAAATAATTAAAGTTTGAGTACTTGGAGACAAAACATCTTTCGTTTGTGATGTGAGATGGAGAAATCTACTTACTAGTAGTACTGTCTTGGCTAAGAGATGTAGTCATGTCTTGCACGTTAGAAGAAAACAAACATTTCTGGCCACTGAAATACTTGGCAAAAATGGGAGCCAAAAGCAAGATCAGGTGTGCAATCAGTAACAACGATTTCAGAGAAAACCCTGAKTATTGCTCCCCTTTGAGTGGCTCTGAGAAAGTCATCTGGAATGTGGCAAGGCTGAYGGGATGATCAGAGGGCAAGAACCTGGATCCCTTTTGGCCATTTTCGTAGTAAGTCACAAAAGGAGGAGGACATAATCTTATATGAGTTCCTTTATTTATTTTTTCTCTTCCCCCAGGGGACTCAACAAGCAAGGCTACAAATGTAGGCGTAAGTTGATTTTTGACCTTTTTTCTTGCACTATTTTTCTGCACTAATTTATAGTTATAATAGTTACAGTGGGGCGGAAAAAAAACTTCTGTAAATATGACACACTTTATAGTCACCATTTTATTTATGTGCATGTATATATTTATATGTACACATGCAAATGTGTGTGTGYATATATAAATACATATAACACACACATATAAAGTGAATGTTAAATGTCAGTTTTGCATGACAGCCCAAGGTGCTCTAGTTATAACCCTGTCTTATCTAAATTTTTTATTATCAAAATTTAGACTTCGTGTTTCTTCTTTAAGCACATAGTGCAGTTCAGAAGCTTCTCTCTTTTATCACAGCAGGTGTTAACAAAACATATAAGAGCTGTGAAAGCTGCTCTGAAAGGGATTGCAATTCTTGTTGGAGTTTACAGGTCAACTAAACTGCATTTTGTCTTAGAATTGATCTCTGTGTATTACCCAGTACAGGAGGTTGGGTAATACTGTATTCCTGTTACTGAACATTAGCAGCATTGCCTAATAGAGGCTGATTTAGTGTAGAAATAGAAAACAGGGAGCTGTTTTAAAGCAAAAYGATCATCTTGATAAGGAAAAAAATAAATGTTTTGGTGTGTCTGGTACGGTGGAAAGGATCTGCTGGAAAGGAATGTGTTTTTCTCATTGTTCTCTTTGAAACGCAAACTCCTCATGCCATATATTTATCATCTGAAGGAATCCTTTTTTTCTTGTGCATGTCTTGAAGAATGCAATGCTGCTATTCATAAGAAATGYATTGATAAAATCATCGGGAGGTGCACCGGTACCGCTGCCAACAGCAGGGACACAATGGTAAGAGGTGAAGCTGTGTGTTTGTAATTACGTAACTGAACCTTAAAAAAGAGGGGGAAAAAAAAGAAAAAAACAAAACCCAAACATTAAGAACTCTTATAAGAAGTTGGGTGTAATGATGAGTTGATTCTTTCCCCTCTAGATGAGGGACCTATGCATAGAGCAAGAGGGATTTGGGCAGGCTTCAGAAAACGAAAAATGCTTTTTTTTCCTCTTGATTGCATGTTCTTTGTGGTGTAGTGATATACCTAATGGTATATACCATTAATATTAATGCTTGTGACAGGAGGGTAAAATGTCCTAATCTCCTGTAGTCTCGCGTGTATTCCTGTCTTCCTCYAGTGTTGTACAGCACTGCCACTTAAAAGTGTGATTTCACTACTACCAGAATCCCTAAAYTTCACCCCAGAAAACTCTGATTTTTTTTTAAAGCCAAGCACTTTGTTAAAGTGAGGTAGACAAGTGCTTTGTGCTGAGGTAGGCTCAGATTTGTATCTCTTCCTTACGCATAGTGGGGTCAGTGCCACCTAAACCAAACTGGAGGTTCAGTCAGGTCAGTGCCACCTAAACCAAACTGGAGGTTCAGTCGGGTCAGTGCCAGATAAACCAAACTGGAGGCTGACAACACCCCAGCGCCGCTGTGGCTGTCAGGGTTCACTCGGGCTGTTGCTCTCAGTTCCAGAAGGAGCGCTTCAACATCGACATGCCCCATCGCTTCAAGGTCTACAACTACATGAGTCCCACCTTCTGCGACCACTGCGGCAGCCTCCTCTGGGGCCTCGTCAAGCAGGGCCTCAAGTGTGAGGGTAGGTCCGGCGGCCTCCGCTCGYGAGCCTCCGCTATACGTCGTGCATCATATAGCTCCTCATCACACTATAAAGCTGCTCAGGGTACGGGTTTTGCAGCCTTTATTAAGTTAAATATTAAAGCTGCAGTTCTAATAATGTCTTCATGGGCTGCCTAGTCTTCTGAGCTACACAAAGATGGGTGGGTTTTGCTGTAATACTGTATCACTGTCCTTATTTATTACTGTTTTCTGTTCTCTTTAAGAATGYGGGATGAATGTGCATCACAAATGCCAAAAGAAGGTGGCAAATTTATGTGGGATAAACCAGAAGCTGCTAGCTGAAGCTTTAAATCAAGTTAGCCAGGTATGGTGTCCTGCTGCTTGTCATGTAAATAAGTTGGTCTTGGAGCATCTTGAGGGATTTTTTGCTCAGTCTTTTCCATGTCACTTCGGTTGGAATTGGAAGTTTGAAATGGAGGAAATGCAAACAACTTAATTTGACCCATAAAAGGATTAACAGAAATGTTGATAGCCTAAAGTTAAAAATTAGAGGGGAAAATCCCGCCTAACAGAATTCTTTAAAGGAACAAACATGTCCTGAAATGTATGTTTGTTTCTTTATGAAGGCAAGGTTATTCTCTACCCTCCTGTTGAACAATGTTTAATCAGTAGCATAAAGCTAGAGTCTGTTTTTTCACGCTTCAACTTTGAAGTCTCCTTGAAAGGCTTGAAGATTAATAAATAAATAAATAAAGTGAGAAGCATACCAGATATTTTCTATTTCTATTAACTCAAGATAAACAGACAGGAAATACCACGGGAAGTCACCCGGGCCCAGTGGGTTACATTATTTGTCTCTGCTGCAGTGTCACTGCTCTTGTACCCGGGCTTGTGCCTTGCAAGTAAAGCCTCAGCAGCTCTGATTTAAAAGTCAGCAGCTCTGAAATAAAACAACAGGAAAATATATCAAGCAAGCTGATAGTATTTCCTCTAAGCTTAGCTCCTCACAATTTATCTTCATTTTCACAAGATACTTTGAGTTTTTCTGTGTAGTGAAAGAGCTGGCGTGACAGCCCTCCCTGTTTCCAATCTTTTCATGACTGGAACTTGATAGCAGGGATCTTCCATAAATAAAAGTTGTTTGCATGTGCTGAAGACCAGGAATGTGTGACTTGAGTGTGTCTACTATGACTGTGGTTCCCATCTCCCRGGCCAAGAAATAAACACATACCCGAGAGGGAAGTTTTCCCACAGTGTAAACCCTTCCCATTGTGGCTTCAAACTGTTCCACCTTTAATAATCTTCCATGAAAAACCCTGCATGGACTGCCTGTAAAATTTAAGAATGTGCTTTCTGGAAGGATAGAAAATAAAGCAATTGGGTGATGTGAAGCTGTAGAGCTTGGCTTAAATAGCCTGTGAACCAAACTTCTGGACCAAGGAAGATGTGTGACCTGAGCTGATAATTAAAAAGAAAAAATTTATAGTGCTATCATATTTTATTYAACAACTAGTGTTATAATGAGTATTTCTAAACTAATCACACCGATATAATTTCAAGTGTTTCTCTCCTCCTCAGAAATCCTCTCGAAGATCTGATTCCGGATCTGTAGAAAGTGTTGGTATTTATCAAGATTTTGACAAGAAACCTARAGGTTCGGGAGGAGACACAACAGGTAAGAAAAGCTCCATTATTTTCCTTTAGCTGCTTACTTCCAGACTACACAAACCAAACATTGACACAATTATTCCATCTTGCCTTTAAGAATATACTACTTTTATACAGTCCTCTTCCCTCCTGGAAGTGAAATCTGCTGTGCACATTTTTTTGTCCACCAAATACTAGAAACTCCTGTGCCATGATAAATCCTGTCAATTGTGGAATTTATCTTTGCAAAATACTTCTAGATTTACAAGCCAAAATAGTTTCAGTACCACCAGGAATCCTAATTATTTGCTTTCAATATAAGGTTTTGCCTTCATTATTATTATTATTGCTAAAGAACCGTAGCATTGTATAAGCCTTATTTTAATAATGGCTAGCCTACAATTTATGGAAAAAGAATGCACTGTAGAAATCATTTAATGCCAGATGGAGATCTCTGTGCTCAGAGAGAAAGAACTGTTTTTGGGGGGCATGATATGGATATTCATCCATATATTGAGCTATTGAGTTCTGTTTAAGTGTCCAGTAATAAAGTTACTTTTGGTATTTCTTGGGTTGTAACATGGCAAAAAGGTAAGTTTTGGAAATGTAATTGGGTGAATATTGGGGGCAGCTGCTGTCACAGGCTTGTGTTGAGGACCCTGCACATCCTGGGCAGCTGGGATGGAAAAAAAAAAAAAAAGGAAAAAGCTACTAATTTTAGGATATAACCAGGATTAACTGAAGTATTCACACTTCCCTGCTGGACTCATAGGCCAAAAGCAGCATAAATCAGATGTTTCCTGGCTCCCCTGCTTAGGCTGAGGGTCTATGCTGCTCCCTTGACCAGGAGGTAAATAATTTGTTTAAAAGCAGCTTTAGGGACGTGTCCTTCCCTCCAAACTGTRCTCTGTATCTTAGTCATTGGGATAAGTTAGAACTTTGGATTTTATAATTCCCGTGTTAAGTATTGCTTAAACCCTGCGTCGGGAAGAATCACAGGCTCAAATTCAACCGTATCAAGTACACTTGAATAATTTAAACTATGTTATAAAATACCCGGTTTGCTCTCCTGTTTAGATTTGTCACTATCCTAGCAGCAGTTGCCCTGCAAGGGCATGTCCAGATTAGCTCCCAACAGCAGATGTGAGTCAATGCTGCATTTTTGCACGTGTCAAACCTCAAACTGCCCGTTTCACTTAGCAGATAACAGCCAGTACGACAAGCTCTGGGAGGGCAGCACGGCCAAGAGCGCCTCGCGAATTGCCAGCAGGAGAAAATTCAACATAGACAGCTTCATCTTCCACAAGGTGCTAGGGAAAGGAAGCTTTGGAAAGGTACGTGGCAGACCTGGCTGCTTCCTTTAATCAAAAAGGTCTCTTGGTTACAGCTTCTTGGGCAGATAACTTAAGAGAAGAGACTTGTCCATGTCTTTGCTTACATGGTCTTCACACCCTCTCTGTCCCTCATCTCCCCACCCAGCACCACTGCCTTCTCAAATCTCACCTTTCCCACTTAAATAATATTTGTGTTGCCGTGGCATCTTCCTTGCACGTGCTGTGACCTTGCTGTCTGTGCCTGGCAGGTTCTGCTCGCGGAGCTCAAAGGGAAGAACGAGTTCTTCGCCGTCAAGGCGCTCAAGAAGGACGTGGTGCTAATTGACGACGACGTGGAGTGCACCATGGTGGAGAAGCGGGTCCTAGCGCTTGCCTGGGAAAATCCTTTTCTCACACACCTTTACTGCACGTTTCAGACAAAGGTAAGGAGAAAAAAATATACATAAATAAATGGCAGCACAAGAGATTTAGCCTTTCAGAGGACACTGTTACCAGCAGTCAAAGGAAAATAACTTGAAATAGTTTACTGTAAACATGARTGCCACCCTGGTAGTGGTTGAAAAGAACAGAAGAGATTCAAACCACRCATGCACAATCTTGACTGAGGCAACTGAAATTAAATCCTTGACCTTAGATTTTTTCTTGGAGAGCGTAAAGATTGTCGCAAGTAGAAGTCTGTGAGTTTATTTACCTGTGTATTTATATTAAGTCTACAAGTCCACCGAATACAAGATGAGATATTTAGCCTTACAATACAAGACCAGGACATTCAAATCTGTAGCAATTCTACAATTCTGTACACTCTTAGATGTATATGCAATGGAGAAGTAGCTCTGTACAGGAGGAAAGTGACCGCTTGGTCCCTGAGAGGGACCAACTCTTCATATATAGTGGTCCACATGAGCAGGACCACTGCTTCATATTCACTCCACACTGTGGTTGCAGTAACATCAATAACTTTTCCATTCTGTGGGTTTGCAAACAGGATCATCTGTTCTTTGTCATGGAGTTCCTGAACGGGGGGGACCTGATGTTCCACATCCAGGACAAGGGGCGTTTTGACCTCTACAGAGCAACGTAAGTCCAGCACCTTTGCATTCCCTCTGCCTGAACAAATACCATCTTTGTGGCTTTACTGCTGCTCATCCTGCACCAGCTTTCAGAGGCTGGTGAATCTAAGTGTGTTTATTGGCATGGGCTTGATGCAGTGAAGAAGCATCATTTAATGATGCATGAGATAATCTTTTCTTAATTGACTTAGTGGTATACCTTAATGTGCTTAGCTGGCTAAGTACCCTAAGGATGCCTGATAAACCACAACATGGCCATCAGTGATAAACACACTGTGCTGCCTAGTGCCCTTGAGGAAATTTTATTATTGCTGAATATTCTGTTATTGATTAAATAATTAAATTTCTAAAAAATAACCCTTAAAAACAAAATCCCTAAAAATATCTAAAAAGTAGATGTAGGATTAACTTGCACGCTGGAACAGTCATTGCAACAAGCTGTACAAACACAGATGTACCATAAAATATGGGATTTCTCTTTCCTAGTATTTAATTAATACACGGTATTTCTCACTCCGTAAAGAAAATCTTAGGACAGCTCTTTGGGCTGGCTGCACTGACTGTGTTTTAAGTGAGCAAGCCAGTTTAAAGGCTGTGTCTGTCTTTATTTCCAGGTTTTACGGAGCTGAAATCTTATGTGGGTTACAGTTTCTTCACAGCAAAGGCATTATATATAGGTGAGTGCCTATTACTTTCAATTCTGCTAACACTGGATGCACCTCAGAATTACTGATTAATGCAACAAACAACAGCTTTCTGTTAGAGACTGGATGTTATTCAAGAGCATTAGCTTGCTTGAGACAAACCTGTATATATAAATAGATTTTTTTTTTCCCTTGGCAGACAGAATAATGGGAGTTTGCTGGTAGAACTGCACCAATTGAGTGGTGTGGTTGCTGGTAGGCTTTGCAGATAAATAAATCTATCAGATTCAGACAGACACCMCTGTGTGAAAGAAACAGAGCAATAGCTTTGCAGCTATTACCATAAGGGARAAGCCCAAATGAGGGCTAGGACAAGCTATAAAATCCAAGTTACAATGCCTGTGCCTGCCTTGGAAATCCATCCAGTTTGCTCAGGTGCACGGCAGCCAGCGCAGGGGAAGGATTAATGGTGCACTGCCTTAGTTCCAAGCAGCACCTCACCTACTTGGCAAGCTGCCTGGCTCGTAGCGCAGGCTTAAGTTACCGAGGAGAAAAAGACTGGACTGTTTTCATGCAAAACTGGCTGCTCGAGTCCAGTTTTTCTTGGTGAGCGGGCGGGCTGTGGCATTTCCCTGCAGCCTGCGCTCCTTGGTATGCGCTCCGGCGGCCAGGAGGACAAAAGACCCGCCTTGCCGTGAAAAGGAGGGAATGCAGCCCTTGGAAAATACCATTAAAAAGCCCTTGCTTGCGGGAGGAGTGTTATTCAGAGCAAGGCATGAACAGAGAGCTTCACAGGCACCGTTGCTCCGTGCAAGCCTGGAGCTCCCCAGCTCTAACACTGGCAGTCCTGGAAAAGCTGCTCCCGTGCCAAGTGTCCCTGGATGCCAGCACTGCTGCCTTGGCTGCATGTTAACCCCGGCCTCACTCCAGAGGCACCAGCAGCACCCCGAGAGAGGCAGAGCAAATACTGTGGGTTATGAGCTCCCTCACACAGATGAGAGAAAGATTCCTTGCCTTGCCTTTGCCCTTGCAAAATACAAGGCAATGTTTTTGTCTGTGCTGTGTTGCTTGACTGGCGCTTCCTTGAARAGCAGGTAGGTTCATTTGAAAAGAAGCTGGGAAACAGCTTCATCTGGAAAACAAAACAAAATATTCACTTGTTCTTAAACAACTCTGCCAACTCTTTCTTGTTGCACTTTTTGCWGAGACCTCAAGCTGGACAACGTGATGCTCGATAAGGAAGGCCACATCAAAATAGCTGATTTTGGAATGTGCAAAGAAAACGTCGTCAGCGAGAACAAGGCGAGCACTTTCTGTGGCACCCCGGACTACATCGCTCCCGAGGTCAGTTCAGCAGCACCACGTGCAGGTTTAATACACTGATGTTACAGCAGCAGCTGTCACTAATCCTCCTCTGTGGGCTAATAATTCCTAGATTAGAGCGGCATAATTAGCACGTAAAAATTAAATCTTTGTTCTCTGTAGAAGGTATTTAATGTTTGTAAGTATGCTAAGTCTGCAGTGTTTATGGCAAGCTTCAAAAACCTGCTTTTGAGATGACAAAAGTTTCAGTGTTTCCAGAATTAATCTTCCCTTCTGCCTTCGTGCTTGGCAGACACGAGGGGCTCCCGCACAATGAACGTATTAGTCCTTTGGGGGGAAAAAAAAGGCATGTGTTGCTGCCAGCAGCCAAAAAGCAAAAGAAAAGCAGCTTGCAAGGAGAAAAGTCCTTGTGTTCAGAGCTGTTTTTTATAAAAAATATGACTTGCAAAACAGTCCAGATAAGTCCTAAATGGCATCAAAGTCTGTTTGCTACTARCTTGCTTTCATCCTTCCTTCCCCACTCCTCTTCCCTTGCCTTACCGTCTTGGGAAGAAACTAGAGAAGGTGGCTTTCCAAGTACGGGGTGTTTAAAATTAACAGGTAAAATCTGTTGGGCACAACTGCACAAACAGTAGCCAAGATTAAAACTATGGATTTATATCAGTGTCGGCAACCATGCCAGACAGGTAGATTATATTTTTCTTTCCTCTAAAAATCCTAGTTATTTCGTCCTAAAATATTTATTTTCTGGAGCATGTAGCAGAAATAGAGAAGGAGGTTGCAGGCAATATTATCATTTTTTTTTCCACATCCAACATGAGGAAGAGCTGCTTTTCATTCATTACATGTCTGTCTTGTTCTCTCCTCCTCTTCTGKGGGTAAAAAGATCCTGCAAGGTTTGAGGTACACGTTCTCCGTGGACTGGTGGTCCTTTGGGGTCCTGCTCTATGAGATGCTCATTGGACAGTCCCCTTTCCACGGGGATGATGAAGACGAGTTGTTTGAGTCGATCCGAGTGGACACACCTCACTACCCACGCTGGATTACCAAGGAATCAAAGGACATATTAGAAAAGGTGGGACCTGTGGTATTGTGGTAAAATATCTGTCCTAGGGATAGACTTAACAAAATAGCTCACGTTGTAAAAGATGCTGTTTATTGGAAACAAATTTTTAAAAGGGAAAAATCAAAAATCAATACTAATGATAGGGTTAAAGATAGCAACCTTTTTTGTTCTGTTTTACAGTAAACCCACAATTTCTTCTACTGTRAACTACCTTTTGAGTAGATGTGAAAGCTTTACTCAATATCTTGTTTTGCAGCTATTTGAAAGGGAGCCAACGAGACGACTAGGGGTCACRGGGAACATCAGAGACCACCCGTTCTTCAAAACCATCAACTGGGCAGCACTAGAGAAAAGAGAGGTAGACCCTCCATTCCGGCCAAAAGTGGTAAGTGTGGTGTTCCTGTGGCACTATTGCAAATGGTTCTTCTACTCAAATTATCCTGTTGTGGTTCTTTCTCACATTTACAAACCAGATACATGTCTGTCTCAACCCCCCACTGCTCTTGGAGAGTCCAGTTATGAAAGGATGCACTATACTCATTTGCTGCCCTCCAAATTTAGCACTGTTGATAGTTCCTTGGCTTTTTTTGTTTCCTTTCCTGTATTTCCACACTGGAAAAGGACTTTTGTGCTACTCAGCTGCTATTTGTCTGTAGGCAGTCTCTGTATGAGCATTAAATCTGTGCTTTGTCTAACTTGCCCTAGCAGCAGGGCAAAAAGATGCATTCTCCAAACAATAATTGAAACTACAAGAATTATTTGTAGAGCATGTGGCTAATCCTACCCAAAAAGCACATAAAGGATAGATTGATAGTCAGTATCAACAAGGGTAACTGCTGCTTCACCTCATCTTCTTAGTTAAAAATCCCTGTTTTCCTCCATCCCATTCTGGTACAAATGAAGGGATCTGGAGCTAACATAGACTCTCCAAACTGCACCCACCCACTCGAGATGCTGCACTCGAGACTGGGAGGTTTGTGCAGTTCGTTCCCCCACGCTCTGGGATCATAAGGACTCTCCGAGAATAAGCTTTTGGAGGCTGGGAATAGAAAACTTGCTCATCTTTAGTAATGAAAATGCTCATGAAACACACACACAAATGTTATGTTTTATCCAGACACCAGGCAGGTGTCATAACATGCATTTCCTTTTCTGAACAAGCACAGAACTTAAAAAAAATGCCTTCCAGAATTAAAAAAAAAAAAAATGGTTAATACCAAGAAGTGTTGGGCTTAAATGTAAATGAATTGCTTTTGTCCACACAGGAACTTTGAGTAGTTCAGTGAAACTTTATCACAAATCCAAGCAATCCTGTTCTAAAGCCAGTAAATGCTGTTTGTTTTTGGCTAACAATAAATAATTGCTAAGCTGTAATTTTGCACTGCTCTTACAACAGGCATAGGGATGGATATATTTTTTTAATAGGGGTTAAAGATACTATCCACTAAATTGTTGTATTTAGCAGTTGGTTTTGAAAGTAAAAAGTTTGTTGCCACCACCTCAACCCATCTCCCCTCTTTTTGTTTAACACAGAAGTCAGCAAGTGACTACAACAACTTCGACAGAGAATTCCTCAACGAGAAGCCCAAATTATCCTACAGTGACAAGAACCTCATCGAGTCCATGGATCAGTCTGCATTTGATGGCTTCTCTTTCATTAACCCCCGATTTGAACAGATCTTAGACAAATAGCCTCTGCTTCAAGTCAGACTTTAAAGAGCGGGTTGAACAGAGAACATCAAGTGTTACGTGTTACACAGTCCAACGCTGTTGTCAATATTTCGGAGTAATACACAGTAGTGTGATTAATTATGTGTAATGGCTGATTTATTGGCAGKGTGCTTTTATGCATGGTTGGGTTTGAGGTATGTGAATCATGTGCATTATTTTCTCTATTTGGGAAAATGTAAATTCTGTTTGGTTACTTGAATGTAGTTATGTTATATAAATATGCTGTATATTTTGCTCGAGAGGAAGACATTGGGGAATAGATGATGTCTTTTTAAAAAGTGTTTGAGCCCTTGGTTCTTTTATTTGTCCTCAATTAAAAGAAAGTTACATTAAACTTTATTCTTAGCTTGATATTTTTTTTTCCTTGAAATATAGGGTTGTCTTTAAGCGAGAGCAAAAAAAATAATCATTTGTATTTTGGGTACCAGGCCACRCTGATTATCCCAATTATTTATTTCAAGGCCCTAGCTGGCAGTGGCACCATCCTACTTGGGGAAATAAGCTGCTGTTGTTAAATTCTGTTTCCTTTTAACAGAGAGGAAYCCTATGAACATGACGTCCTGCCAGATCAGAGCACCAAGTTCCATCATCACAGAGAGCACCGGGACCGCCTGCTGCCACGGATGCTGCGTTGATGCCAAGCACCGAGCCTTCCTTCCCTGGCTTTACTTGTGGGTTTTAATACTCCTACTTGCTGTGAAAAGGGTTTAAAACGAGGTACACCCTCTCCTGAGTTTGTATATGTGTATACACACACACACCACTCTTATATATATTTTTATATATATATATATATATATATATATATATATATATATATATATATTTTTTTTTTTTTAAACTGATAGGGAAGGAGATCCCCTCCTCTCAAGAACATCTACATCCCCTTCATAGTAGCCCCTCTGACCAGGGCTGCAGATGCAGTTCGTGTGCCCAGAAGTAGCGCGGTGGCTTTGGGGACCTCGCCAGCCCCATCGCTGTGTCCGAGGGCCACCTGCTGGACACGTCCCCACCAGGTCCTCAACGTGGGCATGACCACGTTAATAAGACAGCCCTTTTAATGGCCAGGGAGTAGCTTTAAGGCCTGCTTTAAACAAAAGCAAAGCTGCTCACAAGCACGTAACCAAATAGACCTGCCAATATAAGGACATACTAATCAATATTTGAAACAAGCCAAAAAATAATATAAACTAAATAAGCCCTGAATAGGCCATTAATGGTATGAGCAATCTCTGATGAATACTACCCACGAGTGTAAGGTAATGAGCAAGATATTAAGATCTGAGACTCTAAATTGCAAAGTATTAACTAATTTTGTTCTTACCTAGATTCTTACCTAGATTTTGCAAGCATGGAAGGCTGCAGACTGACGGGGACCCGGTGCCACTTGTCACTGATGGTGGAGGACATGGGTCTTTATTGCCTGCATCAAGGGCCACTACATTACACTGGTCTGAACGATTGCAACGAGGGCCAACTGGGTAGGAAAGGAGGGAGTTAACCCCATCAGAAGACTGTCTGAGCTGGTAAGTGCCCTACCACTCAAAATAGAGTGAAATCAAAAGAGGGATTCACATATGAGGCCAGGAACAGGCTCTGGCCTCCCTTGCTAATGATGGTCCCTTTGTATGGGTGGTTGGGGACAGCATGGGAGGCTGGATGCACCTCCARGGCCCCCAGGCAGCCAGCGATGCAGCTAAGCCCCAAAAGCCAAACGGACAACGTCGTATTTTGTTTTCCTCTTTTGAGTATCAACATACAGTTTATTTACACTTGTGTACAACCCTTTTTACTCGACGCCCGCTTCGGAAAGCGCTCACATCACAGTATGTTCAGCAGCTGCCTGTAGAAATCCCGACTGTCCAGAAAACACCCAAACTTGGCGAATTTTACAGCACCTCTGAGAGTTGGAGAGGTAACACAGAGATGGGGAGACGCGCCGCAAGATGACCTTGCCAGCCATAAAAACCCTGGAAATTTGCATGTTCCTGCACATGTGGATCACGGTAGGAAAAGGGATCACAAGGGCAGCCCGCTGCTAGATAAACCCTGACAACATTGCCCTTGCTGGCAAAAATCAGCCTTAAGAAGGACCATCCCTGAGCAGGCATCGAGCAAATAAATCAACAGCCTACATGACGACAGCTTGGTTAATTGGAAATTATTGGAAGAGTTGGAAATTAATTGGGAAACTAAAGAAAAAAGCACACCACCGAAAAGGCAGCTATGCCCTGTGAAAATRCTAAGGTCAGAATTTCCCCAGTTTCTTTCTTGGATGAGTTGTTAGAAAGGTTAAACTCCACCAAACCTGTCTCGACTCTCTCCTTAAGGAAAAATATCAACTTTAGACTGAAATTTGTTATGGAAATTGCCTAAATGTCACCACACTGAAGACGAGCAACATCTCACATCTGGGTCCCCCCACAAGTGTTACTTAATACTGTGTCTCTGCTGCACTCCGAAATGCAGCCCAGCCTCCAAAAAACATTCAAACCTTGCTAAAACAGCAGAAGTTTTGGGAAAGGAAACAGTCACTTTGTCACAAGAGCAGGGAAAGCCTCCCTGCTTCCAAAAAAATCAGGTTTGGGTTGGCAAACTGCAGGAGCTAACGCAGTTTGACAACAGAGAGAATTTCACATATATTAAATATGCCATCAAAAACAGAAAAAAAAAACCCCATCTAATTCTAGGCAATCATTCACAGTCAAAATAACTCTTGGAAAAACACTTAAAAGGAAAGTAAAAGTTAAAACCCAACAGTAGGATTGACACGGGTGATGGACCCCCTGCAGTGTGCACCGATGGACACGAAAACCCACTTGAAACAGCACAGATGGATGTACGAAAATGGAAAACCAGACTACGCTCCGCTTCCCGGGAACATCCTCAGTCCTCRCTGGTGCCTTTTGGTGAGGAATTTTCTCCAAGGAAGCAGAGCCACATTCGAAATGTCTCGATGGGCCGGGGAGCAGGGCTGCCCATGGGGACGTTCCCCTCTGTCCCCATGGACCCGAGGGCCTCCCCGGTGCTCCGGGGATGAGGAAGGGTGGCCGCCGTGGCGAGCTGGAGCTATAGGTGGTTGGGCACCGTGCGCAGGGCTTCTTCTCGGGACCGGTCCACGCCTACGTTCTGCAAGAGAAAGACCAAGAGGTCCTAAGCGGAGGGTGTCGCGGGCGCTCGGCTCAACACGTGACGGTGACGCAGGTAAAACGTGAGCCTCGAGACAAGGTCTCAACGCCTGCTGCCTCAAAGACATCTCAAGGTTGAGATGGTTCCACGAAACCATCTGAAAACCCTGGTCTAACTGTAAGATCAGGTGAAATGAGGCTTAAAATGGGATAAACAGCCCTTTTAATGGAAAGTGCTGTCTCTGGAAGCATCTTTGGAAGCAAAGTGGGTCCCTGCAGCAGCTTAGCAAGACCAAATTCAACCAAACCCCAGGAAACTCCAATTCCTCCTGCATGGAACCAACAGCAGTATGCCCTGGAGAGCTCAGGAAAGACAAAAGGTGGGGATAAAGCCTCTTATTTTAAGAAAGGAGGCTCTGAAATGCTGCAGAGCCCAAAGAAAGCCCTAAGAGATGAAGCTGGCAAGGGCAGGCCTGCCTGAAGCACGAGCACACAGCAGAGGCACAAGCAACACGACATTATACGGCAGTGCTCTCGCCCACGCTTCCCACCCAGCATCTGGCCCTTTTCCTGCTAAGGAAAAGCTCTAGAAAGGACCCTTGTGTCCGTGGAGAGGATTAACAGGCACCCACTCCAAGTGCCAAACTGCCTTTAAGTATCCGCCGTGCTGGGAACATCCTCGGGGAGCACAGCAAGCCCCAGGGAAGCATTTTGGCCCTACATATAGAAGAAACCAGCTCAAGGAAACGGGGCTTCCCTAGGCTTGGTGATGCCCCAGCAAGGCTGCATCTGCTCGGTCTGATTCTGCCACTCGTAATGCCACAAAGGGAGGACGGAGGCCACRGCCTCTGTGTCATCTGAAATAATTTGTTGGAATGAATCTCAGCGTTGGCATCCTGGCCATCCTCCTRCGAGGCCTGCTGCAGGGAGGCAAAGCCTCCCCTTTCCATGGCTTTTGAGGAAAGCTGTGCCACAAAATGCCAGGTATAGCYCTGCTCCTGGCATGGGCTAGCAGGTAAATCAGATCTGGTGGCCACCAGCCACCAACGGATCCACGAGCAACCCACCAAGGGCAGCCCACGTTCCTTGGGCAGCAAGTCCAGCTCAAGCCAGGGGAGCTCATCCCCTCCGAGGCCAGCAAGATGTTTGGCCAACACTAAAGTCTCCTCTGCAGTGAATGAGACACGTTTTACATGAAAAAACACACACACACCTCCCTATACTTTATAAAAACCGTCGTGGAGCAACGTGGGAACTCRCCACCCCCTTCCCTACGGCCTGATCTTAATTAGCACGACCAGCAAACCAGTGCTACAGCTCAGCAGGACGATGACCTTCCTGCAACTGGGACTCATCAAGCGGCTGCTCCAGGCTCCCAAACCGGTCCTGCACCATGGCCAGGCTACAACCATCAAGAACAACAACCTTCYAGCTACAGCCGGTGCGTGGTTAGCGACTTATCCACATAGAGCAGCCAGGGCAATACAGCTTTATTCTKCTTTGGTTATTTCTTCAAGCCATGCACTCTACAAATAGTCAGTTTGGGGTATGAGCTATTGCTTTTTATTATTGTTATCACTCTGGCAAAGTGATGGGAGGGTTTTTTTTCAGTTGGAAGTAGTAGGATGGAAACAGCAGCCCCAGTTGGAGAGCTGAGCAGGACCCCGGATCACTGATGAGCAGGGACTGTTACAAGAGCATCCTCGGGAGGCCGGGAAATGTCTACGTTCTGCGTAATGATAAAAATACAGAGGAGAATATTTATCATGCAGCAGGAAGAGCAACACAGCCACCAGCAGCCTGGCTGCCTTTATTTCAAAGCAGAGATTTCCCCCTCGCAGCAGAGCCAGAGCTGCTGGGTGTCCCTGGACGAGACAGCAGGAAAACTAATTTGCAGCAATCCCTGATCCCGTGCTGATAGTGATACCAAAAAGTCATATTTAGGAGGAAGTCTTGGAGAGGCCCAAGCCTCTTCATCCACTTAATCATCCACTTAAGGACCTAGGCTTCTATTCAAAGCAAGCACTTGAGYTGCAAGAACTTCCAGGGCTTTCCTGAACTATGTCATACATTTAGTTCCCAAGGGAAGATTTTTCCCATGGCTGGCATGACGGGTAATATCAAAGCACAAATCCTATACTTGAGATGATAAACGTAATTTTTRAGTCTCTTTTAAGGCATCTTGCTAGTTCAGAACTGATCGTACTGACTAGATCTTGCCCAAATTGCCTCAGCAGCACAGAGGATGTAGGACAAAAGTGACCACATTCAATGCAGAAAATTGTGCCAAGGCAAAAGCAGAGCACGGCCAAATCCCTCATCAAGGAAGACAAGTTCTGGCTCAAAGRAAGGACCCCAGCAACAGCTGAAGTAATTATTTTCCATAAAAAGAACAGGCTCTTTCAGCAGATAAGAGGAGGAACTGAAACCACATCGATGCTGACAAGCACCCCTGTTAAATCMGCTGTGGACAAATCCTCAAGTTCTATAATGAAGTTTACACGCACTCAAACTAATAATCTTGTGCTTTGCCTTTCTGCAATGTGGAAATATGTCTTTTTGGCAACAGCAGAGGAGGCTGGTGCTGCTCTGAAATATTTCATCTACCAGGGAGTACAAATCACTTGTGTGGGCACCCCGGGCACTTCCCAGTCACCTACATGCATTGCTTAATGGTGTTCTCATCTGCTAAGCTATATCTAATTAAACGCTTTGGTTTCAAGGGAGTRTCTGGAAAAATGAGTTTTATAGCAGTAATTAACATTTTCATAGATTTTCAAAATGAAAGCTTTTGGAATATTGATAGTCCACTGAGAAGCATGGAATCATCCCTCTTTATTAAGGCAACACTGCCTGTGCTTTCCTGGCGTGGGTCTCTTGAGGAGAGCAAGGAGGGTGTTTGGGGGGCTTGATGAGAGTCTCYGCTCTTTTGTGTGTGTTTTTCTTTCTAATTCATTGAAATCAAGCTCTTTTCTCAACAAACAGCTTTAGGTCCAGAGCASTGCAGCCRTCTGCATGATCCCTTACATGCACCYGAAGCACCACAGCCMAGCAGCAGCTTTGGTGATGCTCCCAAAAYGCACCTTTCCACTTGTAAACTGCTATTTCCACCAGCACTCCCCCCTCCAAAAACCATATAGCAAGGTGTAAATCCAGCCTGCTGCTTTGCCAGACAGCCTGAAAAATGCTCCACTCATCTACATTATTTAATGCTTCCTCTAAGCTATCACAGCAGCTGCTTCCAGATACCTGAATTTATCTTCACTGCCCTCACCCAACACTTCCTGGGTCCTGGGGGCTCCCCAAACCCAACAGACCCCAAAAAGACACCACAAGGACAACGGGGAGAGGGACAAGGGAGTGGAAACAGCAGCACCGCTCTCGCATGGAAGATGCCTGGGCTATCAACAATCCGAAATGAGGATTTTCGGTGCACTGAAGCCATGGAAATAAAACTTCTCCACAGATTCCTCTGGCATGGTTTACGTAGAGCTGCCACAAATGCAAAATACCTTCCAGCCAGGTCTGCTATTTTATGTCRTGCCTAATTGCATGCATGCTTACAAACCCACTTATAAATGTATAGAAGCTCATCTATACGTATATGCGCACGTGCACTGCATCCTTTTAGAAGATACCAAACAAAATATTGGCTCAACAAAAATAGATCTGCTTTCTCAGCAAGCTAGTAGTAAATCTGGATATGCACATTATAGTTGGCAGCATTATAAAATCATTTCTAAGCACAAGGCCACAGGAGTCAGCTCAGAGCATCATGTTGCCTCCTCCGCTGGGAAMGCAGCACTTACCTCTGGTTTGTCTCTATGCGTGTTCACAGCTTCCACATTCAGGAATATTGATTCCACTTTACATCCTGCAAAGGGAAAACACATTTTTAGAGTTGCTCTGCTTCAAAACTGAACTCACTGTAAAGATGCAAGCTAATTTTAAATTGGTGATGGTTGATCCTTTCCCTCTTTGTGATTTATACCAGGATTCCTGAAATTCTGAAGAGCTTAACTTGAAAAGGAATCAGCTCCACAAGAATGAATATCATTCCCAACCTWGTAACTCCTYGCATGTTCTCACCTAAGCTTGAATACTGTTCTGAAAAAYGAAACATAAATCTACATTTTTCAAATGATACAGGTAGGAGCTTTAGCATTGATTTTGCACAGCCAAGGTGCATTAGATTTTCARTGTGATACAGAACTGAAATATTGTCTCATTTTTAAAAACTAGAGCAGGACAACAGCACGTTCCTGAAGAGCTGAACACCTCGGCCATACCCCACCTCAAAGAGCTCGTGCCTTACAGAAAAGCCGGGTTCATCTTCCTTCTAGTCCTTCCTAGAGTGACTGCATGTTTCACAGATTGCTGCAGATGGGCAAAGGGGTGAGTTTAACCTTTCCTTTCAAAAGAAACCTAGCATAAATCGATAAGGCAGCTACMTGCTTCTGCAGAGAAAGCTCTTCCCTTTTCTAGGGCAAGCAAACCTTGCAGGAGGACCACTGCTCACAAAAGGCTTCCACCAAAAAACATATTTTAAGGAGGAAAAAGTACTTTTATCATGCTGGAACACCACCCTTGGAATCTCTTGGTCCATAGGAACATCAGAATCCCTGAGAGCAAGAAACAGCAACTCTGATCCCTGGTTGCTGCCACTGCCCATGGGTCCCACCATGGGTTTACTGGTAGGGACTCAACATACCACATCTGACCAGCCATCCTCTGCATCGGACTCGCCCATCCGCCTGAGACAGTTTTATGGAAGTATTAGCCTTTTTCACTGGACTCTAAAGGGCAAGGGGAGTATTTCACACCACAACTTCTCCTTCCTCATTTGGGGTGAAGAGTCGAGCGCCGAAAACCTGAAAGCGCCTTTGCAACCCGTCTCTAAAGTCACCAAGTCATCCTGGTGCCTGCCACATCAAACAGACATTTCCAAGACCGGATTCACCGGTTTTAGCAAAGCTGTTGAACCTAACAGCTCAGTTCTGGTTTACAGGAAGGTTAATTTTATAATATTTTAATTAAAATACTCCAAAACGGGACAATAGTATCTCTTTGTGGAACAGCTAAAGCTGTCTGAGATGCTACTCACCATATGCCACCGGGGTTAGCTTTAAGACAGTATGCAGCGGGCACTTGAGGTAAGGCAGTTGTTCTGAAAAATCAAACATTTATCAAAATTACATCTGAAACACCAGCTTTCAAGAACCTCTCGAGTTTTCGGCAGCATTTCAAGCCAACCTTTTAAAAGCTGCTTTTTAATCGTCGCTCTACCTATTTTYTGTCCTCTGTAATTAACACAGAGGAGAAAAACCACCACTGTGGCATGAGGCATAAGCAGCTCAATAAAAAGCACCTATCCAGTAGCATGAGTGGGCTAAATATGAGAAGTCCATTTGCTCGTTTCCCTCTCTGACCATGAAGCAAATGGCTCGAATTTAGTCCCCGGGCCTTTGCCTGGTTAATTTTCAAGCTATCTCAGCAGGAAAAAAAATCTAAGTGTCTTTCTAGCCTTCCAGRGAGGATTTACCTGCAGGCTTGTCGAGAAAATAGGCCAGCAAGCAGCGCATGACGGCTTGGTGACATATGACAAGCACGTTCTCCTGCCTCTCCAGCTCCATGATGACGGGCTCCAGGCGCTGCACGAGGTCTTCGTAGGACTGGTGGGGAGAAACACACAGCAGAGCAGAGGTGGAAGAGCAAATCTCAATATGATGSTATTCATTTTGTATTGCTTGTCTTTACGTGTTACCCCAAAGCACAGGCCAATGTTGCAGTAATTAATTTTCCCTTAACGTAGGAGCTTCGATGCTTCCAGTTTAAKAGTAGCCAATATGCCTAGAGATATCCAAAGTGCTCCAAGTTACTCAAAAACCTTTTCTTTTGCCTGCATGTACGAAAGGAGATACGGAGATGTTTACCATAAGAGAGCAACATACCTCTCCCTTAGGGTATCTGTATCTGTATTTGTCTTGGTCTCTCAGTGCAAACTCCAGCGGATAGTTTTCCTGTATTTCTTCATATGTCATTTCTTCACACACTCCCTATAAGTAACAAAAATAATTTAAAAGCACCTGTTTCCAAGAGCACAAAGAGCAGATACCACTCATGATAAAATTAAATTTAATTATTCTTTATCAAAAGTATTTCATTGCTGCYCCAAACCAAAAGCTTTGCACAGAATGAAGATCTAGTTGGACCCAGGGGCTGGAATGGAGCATAAGAGCACTGTATAAGTGAGCTACTTWTATATGGGCAAGGGATGTCAGTCCATGAGCAAGGCATCTGTTGCAGAACTGCCGCTTTGCTGACCTTCTTGCCCTTGCTCTTGCAAAACGGAGCACTTCCCCATCCCCAGGAAACCCAGGAGAGGACAGACTTACCGCATCGATCTCGTTCAAAACCTTCCACTGCTCGTAAGGCACTCCCAAGGCTTCGGCCGTCTGAATGGTCCTCTTCATCTGGCTGGTCCAAACCTTGAGGTCTTTGATGTTCTGCTCGTTAATGAAGTGCGCCAAGCTCTTGGCGAACTGCAGGAGAAATGGGGAAGAAGCAACGATGGCACCTGCGTAGACGTGCAYGGACACCCAAGCCACGGTCAGGGGACACAAGAGGCACCCACCTCCTTGCCCCTGACGGACAACCCCGGGTCTCCCCCGATCCTCCCTTTGAGGTTGAGCTCGCTCTCGCCRTGCCGGCAGAGGTAGATGGAGCGGGGCGTCACGTGGATGTTCATGAGGTAGTAGACAATCCGGCTCTGGATGTGATCCATCACTCTGTTCACCAGGTAGCTCCTCCCCACRTCCATAATCTTGATGTAGGAAAGGTCCCTTTTGGGGGCAAGCAAAACATACATGAGAACCACCTCGTTTCCATCAGCCTGTGCTGGGACCCCCTTGCCCTCTCACTCATCATTTAACCAAGATGTTCTCCAGCTTACAGACACGCAGCCCCCATTACCAGGCCCAAAGAATCCCTCATCCCAAGGGTGACCTTGAAACAAGGCATTTCCCTGCCACTCTAACAACTATTCACCAACAGCACTGTAATTTCCCCCAACACAACCTTCTGCCAGCATCACACACATGATCACCTCACTTCTTCCTCCTTCTCCTTTCCTATCCGAGCAATTTTTGAGTAGCATCCAGTTTAAATCATGGAAAAAAAAATTAAACAAATAAGCCTGACAAATAAGCCTAAAGTAAAGCCCAGCTGCTCTCTAGAGAGTGTGACATTGCAGATGTCACACTGTGAAAAAACAAGGGAATGTATAACGAGAACAGACGGAGGTGATAAGAAGCAAGCATCACCAGCTTATCTCCGATGCCGTTCCTGGAGTTAATCATTACCAGCTCACACGGGCCCAACCATTAGGTCCATCAGCAACTAATGCATGAGTTGCTCTGACTGCAGCAGCTTCGTATTCCTTACACTCAATTACATCAAGAGGAACCTCGGGCTCCTCTGTCACCTCGGTGCTGCTGGGAGCCGCGGGAAGGATGTCAGAGCTCCAATCATCCCTACCGTGCTCCCATCCTTACCGTGCTTTGGGAAAAAGGGCAGATAACACATACRTGAGCATTTCTCACAGGATTATTTGCAAATAAAGACATTTGGAAATCACACTTTGCAAGACTGACACGCTCAAAATTCCTCTGAGCCGTGTCAGCGAGTCGAAGTCGTTTCCCAATCACTCGTGTCTGCTCTACGGGCTAATAAAGAAGCAACAGCCGGGCACAGCAGCGCCTCGGGGATCATTTCTAAACGCAGGCTCTGTTCCAGAAGGACCACGCCGCCCTCCAAGCTGGAAAACAGGAAGGAGCCCTGTCCCGGAGTGCTCTCCGTAGCCAATTTTTCCCAAGCACCGAGTTTCCAAGCTGAGCCTCCCTACTGCACTCTCTCCAATTTCCTAGAGATCAGAAAACCCAAACCATCCAAGCTCCACGACGTGAAAACCCCCATTCCCAAAGGGATTCTCAAGCAATGCAGCTGGGAGCACAACATTATTCCCTCACTTACTTGTCAAGGGTCTCGTCGAGGGTCTCGTACGAGTTCTTGTAGCACTCTATGCGCTTCATGAAATCCTCCGTTGCTTCATCGTTGCTACAGTCAACATAGTCTGGACTTCCCAGCTTCACTTGCTATTTGAAATAAAACCAGGGAAGTATATTCGTTTTTCATATGTTTTTTTCTTATTTTTTTAAGAGAATTATAAAGAAATAGTTATAAAAAAACAGAATGCACACACGCTCTGAAAATTCATAATAAATACACAGTACGGCAAAAACACCTGCTCTTCAGAGAACTGAGCCTCTGCATTAGCGTGTGGGAAAATAAATGGAAAGGAAAAAAGCCCTGCTAATGGGAGCTAACGATTTTTCCCATTGGAAGTGCTGCCGATGCAGTTTTCCAACTACTGAAGCCACTCGGAGCTCCTGACTTGAAAACCTGCGGACAGGGAGCGGCGAGAAGCGACTTGCCGGGACTCACCACAATGTTGGCAGCTATGACCTCGGGATCGACGCACACCGACTCCACGAAAAACGTCTTCGATCCAAGCAGGAAGCCACGGGGACAGAAGGAAGGAAGAAGGGAGATGCATGAGAAGGGCTCCGCGGGCCAACACGCGCAGTTAACCCCTTCCAAACCAGGCTGGACCTGCTGTCTTCTGCCATGCACCCTTGTCCTTCACTAGGGGTTGAGGCCTCCCCAGCGTGATGCTCTGCTGCCCTGTTTTTCCCCAGGGATGCTTTGAAGCTGTGAGGTGGGAACGACTTAGAAAAGGAGGAGRAATGAAGGTGGAGGATGCAAATTCAGCCGTGCAAACAGTAACTGGGTAAAGTCAATGGAGCAGTTCACTTAAGAGGACCTTCATGAGCTGCATCCTTATAGGGGTAGGGAAGCCAGAGCAGAGCAACTGGAAGACTACTCATTTTTGCTAATTGCAAAGCGATCCTGGGCACAARGCACATGAAACCTTCAGAGTATACAGAACTTAGAGACTTAAGGCACCTTAGAGACTCTATAAGCTTTAGAGTATACAGAACTAACATGAATTTCCCTGTATCTTCTGACACAGAAGACCCCAACYCCTCTATAAACAGTTATTGCCAACAGCACCCTTGGAAGCACAGGTTCCAGAGGCTCCAAGTGCAGCCAACAACACAACGGAGATCCACCCCAAACTGAAAACAACTTAAATGCAAGAGAAAGGAAGGTGCAAGGACTCCTCTTATCATTTAATCTTTAAAGCACTAAAACTATCTATTGACGCATCGTGTTGACACAAGGATGTGGCCCTGCGAGGGCCTTCCTCTGAGAACAGGGCCAAGGGGCAGAACTGCCACTGCTTTCCCAAGCATCAGCCCTGAAATCCTCTGCTTTCCACTCACCTTATACCCATTTTCCTCCCCAAATTTGTAAATAGTTTCTCGACGCTCTCGAGTTGTGTTTGTGGCATCAAAGACCTGGAAGAAAGAGAGAAAGGGGGGGAATTAAAAAAGCATCGTTAAAATCCACAAATTACAAGGAAAATAGAAATTCCTCTTYCATATTACAAGGAAATACGCAGCCTTTTTGCAAGAGCTTCAGGTCAAGAGTAGTACCCATACCAGTATTAATCCAAGGTCCAGAAGCTTTCCTCAACCCCTTTAGCAGAGCCCCCAGCTCCTATACTTAATAAAACCCATGGAGTTAAGATATCCTGGAATGCTGAAGCTTACGTATTATCCAGTGGGATTTATTTTATGGAGAGAAAGGGCAGGGATTTGTCTTCCAGAAGACACTTACAGCCACGTGGCCGTTTTCTTCGCTGAGGTACTGCCGGACGTCGTGCAGGGCTGCCAGGGCACACTGTCTTGGGAAGGAAGGAGAAGAAACCTCAGGCTCAAGTCGTTTTAGTAATGCATTCAKCTTGGTTAATGCAAATGCTAGCGAGAGGGATGCGTGTTGCTCGTCAGTGCACCGTTAAATCATGAAAAAACACCAACTATATACATATATGTTTATGTTTGCTGAATATATGTATATGGGGCATCTTGTGACTAGCAGCACAACAGTTACTGCTGGAGGTAAGTGGGGGACACACACAAAAAAACCTCATGCATGCTTCCAATTTTTGCTCCATCTGCACCAAAATAAACTCATTTGCAGCTTCCCTGTTCCTCTCCAGCCTACTGCGAGGCCGAAAGGAATCACATTTAGGCATTCACCCGCATTTTAGCTGCTCGCAGGGATGCAATTAATAGCAAAAAGCCCCAAATTTTAAGCACTCTCCACAARCCACTTTCCAACCTCCTCTCAAATGTCCTTGTGTTTTCCTGCTGCAGTGTCCTAAGGAAGCAAAGCTGGAGCAGCACGTGGAGCAAGGCCCGACGGCTCTGCAGGACCACGCTCAGGCAACACTTACCTCCTGATTTTCAAGCCTTCCTCGTTGTCAGGTAGGAAGAACTCGAACGATTTATATTTTTTCACCAGGTCTCGGCGATACTGCCCAACGTTGAACTCTGGCAAGGAGAAACCTGCGTTAACGGGGACCTGCCGAGGAAGGTAAAATCCTACAGGAGCTCCCCAAACCACCTCCAAGGATTAAATCCTGGTGCCCTCGGCCAACATGGAATGCACTGGCCTGGTTTTTTTAAGACCTTTTTTAAGGTGAAGACCTTAAAAAGGCGACTTTTTTTAAGACAAAGTATTTAAGATGAAGACAACTTAGCAATAAATCATGGAAACAGCACGAGGACACAGGGGATGTTGGCAGCTCCAGGGGAGCTGCTGGACCATATGGCAAAGGCTCTGCCTGCCTGTTTGCTTGAGCAAAACAGAAATTGCTTTTCCTGCTTTGCTGGGGTGGCTGCAAACCTATTTCAGTAGTGCAGAAAAAGGGCTGCTATTAATATGGGGTTTTTTTTCCCCTTCTGTGCAGTGGGATAATGTAGTGGCAGCACCTCCCAAGGCTTTAAATCTCATTTCAATCCCCAAATAGGACTTAGCCCGTTTGCTAAACCACGCTTCAAATTCATGTTGTGGGAACATGTTTAAGAACTGCTGCTCAAATATTTCCCTTCCTTATGAATCGGGATATAGTGTTTCAAGAGATTGCTCTCTCCAGCCAAGAAAATGCTCAAGCTGGGAAGAAAAAAAGCTCAACAGAATGAGCATTGAACGTGAGCATTAATCTTAACGTGACCTGTTAAGAGCGGTCAAGGAAATCTCTTCTGGAGCCGGGCAAAGGTTTGTGCCAGCCAATCTGTCACGACAGCGGGCAGGGATCAGGGCAAGGCAGCCCACAGCCCCAAACGGAAGCCTCCAAAGTGCAATTAATATTTAACTGCTGTGCAGATCTATAGGTTGAGCTTTACGGTGGAGCCGAGCAGAGGGAAGCGCGCGGTTCTGCGTCGCGACCTRCCAGGGCTCGTTTGCAGGAACGAAATGAGGGACATAATAACCACCACGCAGCAAAGACTGTGAGAAACATACGGCCAAAGGGCTCAAGCATAACTTTTCCTAGCAAAAAATAACATATATTGATTGGTGCTGGGATTGGGGAGGAARATAAGGAAGGGAATGGTGTTTTAACTCCCCCAAAGAAGTTGGTTTGTTGAAATTTCAGACTGTTGATGCAATCATTTGGGGTCAGCTGCATGACCTCGATATAGGATAACCCAGTTGAGACTGTGCAGGATTCACAAGCGTGGGCCGCACCACCTCAGGAAGTGTGGCAGCTTAAATATACACATATATAGGTGAGAAATTCCATATTATTTTATATATATGTATATATATAATATCTATATAAATACAAGAAATTCAGAGAGGCAGGGATAACATATCACAAAAAAATAAGTTACTGGAAGAAGGGAAGCGAAGGGAGAAGCGCTATCCAGGGGCACAACCTGATCCCAYGGGATCAGCACCTACCTCTGGGAAGCAGCTTCATCAAACCAGCTGGAAAAGGTCCCCGCTAGCAAAGGGACAAAACTATTCCAACAGCTTCACAAAACTTTGCCTCTAAAGAGCACATCCGAGCACAGTTCTGGTCAGGCATCTCATTGACCTCGTTTCCTCCAAACAGAAGCCGCTTGTATTTTTAACCATTTCCACCTCTAAATGACAGGGAATTTGCAAAGGGACCAAACCAAATCTGAAGCTGCTGCTTTTAAATATTGGAAATAACATCCAGCCTGGGCCTTACCTCCATGTCCTTCAACTCTCCAATGTGCTTAACGTGCAGTAAATTACARGATGGCATTTATCTTTTCTCTGCTTTACGTAACCTAATAATTTTAACCATCTGTCTCAGGGAATAGGAGCATTTAGCATATTAAGCGCACGCTAATTTGAAGACATTAAGAGCCTGCGGGTAGCAGATGTTGGAAATAATGGATACTTATCCCATATCACTCATTCATTCAATCCCAAGCAAGTGGAAGCATTAAGGCAACGTGTCATCTATTCCTTCGGTCAACAGAGCATCGTGCATTGGCTTCRCTTTTGGAAAATTGCATCGTTGCAAGAATCTCTTTGCAACGGGGAKGCATCTGCTCCAGCATGACTTGTATGCGGGAATATCCTGGGTTTTTTGTGCCTGGATTTCTGCTACTTGGGAGTTGAAGCAGGAGCAGCCTCAACACCGTGACACCTCTGTGTGATGTGTCACCCAACATACACATGAGCACCTACCTGCCTGGAAACCTGCTGAGCTATTTTGACCACAAGATCGAGCTAAAGTATCCTCTGTTGCTCATCAGAAGGGTGCTCCCGTGTGAAAACGGTCCAAACTTATTAAAAGTGAGAGTTAATTATTAGAAGCAATAACAACCATCCTGCAAGGTGTCCTACTCAAACAATATCAAGGTCCACCTATTGTACCTCCCCTAAGCACAACCTGCTGAACATGTTTCTTGGAATTAGGGGGGAATTTTAAGCTCCAAGAGCTCAAGGTCAGTTTAAATAGAGCCCCCCCTGCCTGAAGACACCAGAAATCCTGGGAATTGGGTCTGGGAGCAGCCCTCGACACACCTTTCGTAGGCACCCCGATCCAGTTCAGGTAGCGCGTCAGCTTCTTGGAGATGTAGGTCTTGCCTCTCGCCGGCAGCCCCACCATGACGATGAGCGTCGGGCAGTTGGTCATGCATACTGGAAAAGGAGAAAAAAACAACAAAAAAMCCCCAAAATGGGGATATTTGGCAAGGGCAGCGGGAAGCGGCGGCGCACGGGGGCGATGCTCTTGCAAGGAGGGCTCGGTGCTCCGGGATCTTTATGCTGTGTTGGGGTTAGCAAGGGCGAGTGAGCGCGGTGCAAGGCTGGGCTTGTGAGCAGACCAAAGAACCCCGCCGTGTTTGCACCCGTGCTTAACGCATCCAAAAGCAACACCTAGGATGATGATAAAAAAAGGATGCCGATGCCATAGGGCTCTAGGTACCTCGGTTGAGGGCTTGTGTTGGAAGGGAACTGCAAGGCGCMCGGGATTTCCAGAGCATTTTTTAAGCCATGAGAATTGAGACCGGTTTTAAGGGGCAGTTTCTGAGACAAGATTTCCACCTTTCATTGCTTTTGAGGGGCAGAGCTACCAAGTCTGGCTTGCAAAAAAAACCAGCATTTGCACAAATACTCCAGGCAATCGGATGCGATCGGCTGATACGCAGGGAAATGCAATCAAATCAGGGGCAAAGCTTTTAATTGCAAGTGCCACTTATCAAGTTAGAGAGTTCGTATCTGTAACCCGAAAGCCTTGCAGACAAATCCTTTCCAGTGACAACGTTTTTAAGGGCACCGGGCTGCGGATACCTTGCTTGGCTCTATCACAGCCGTGAGGAGCTGCCTAGAAAGAAAGGAGACATTAAGAGGTCCAAAGAGAGCAGCAGCCCACCACACTTCTGAGGGGATTAATTATCTCTATGATAATTAAAGGGGCATAGGAACAACCTGGCTGGAGCAAAGTTAGTGGAGAAGGAGCACAGAGCAAAGGAGACCCCTCCGAGCGAACGCGGGATGAAGCCAAAGGTTTGGAAACCAAACCAGGGCACCGAGCAAGCTGCATCAGCCGCAAGCAGACACAACCACCCTGCCGAGTACAAGCGGCCCCACGTCACACATCCAATTTCCCTGTTTTATTTGTATTTTCCCACTGATCAGCTCCGGCAAATCACCATCCCTCTTCCCATCATTGCCACGGGGCTGCTCCTCATCCTTGTGCTCTTCCTCCCCTCTCCCGGACCCAAGGAGGTCCCTCTCAATTTAATCTTGCCCATATGCAGATATGCCCCGTGCATATCATAAATACCTGGGGATACATGATGTGTCCCCATTCATATATATATATATATGTRTRTATATATATATATWTTTTAAAAAATGTGTATTTCAAGTGAAAATCCACGTAAAAGCTTAAAGGTTTAGGAGAAAATCACATGTTTGGACCTGGCTTTCAGGCAGAAAGGTTTCTCAAGGGTCTCAGCAATCAAAAAATTAGAGAATCCTACACAGAAAAGGGATCTCTAAAATGAAATGAAATGAAATGAAATGAAATGAAATGAAATGAAAAAATAAAATAAAATAATAAAAAAATAAAAATAAAAATAAAATAAAATAAAATAATAAAAAAATAAAAATAAAATAAAATAAAATAAAAATAAAATAAAATAAAATAAAAATAAAATAAAATAAAATAAAATAAAATAAAATAAAATAAAATAAAATGAAATAAAATAAAATAAAATAAAATAAAATAAAATAAAATAAAATAAAATAAAATAGCTCGGCTTGATTATGGGGATTCTGCCCATTCCAGCTCTTGGTGCCTCCTGCTCCTCCCGGCCCGGAGCGATGCCGGCACCGCGGGATGTTGTGGGGTGACATCGGGGGGTCTCCCTGGTGGCAGCAGGGACACGGGCCCCGTTTGCGGGCGCCACAAAGGCCCTTTTGTCCCCGGGTGGGCGGCACTCGGCCTTGGCCCGGCTCCGTGCGGGCAGAAATGCCGATAATAGCAGCAATAATAATATAATAAATAATGAAGCCGGCTCGGGCGACGGCAGCGCGCGGGCAGGAAAGACATCCACGGGCCGCCACAGATGACCCGATAAAGCGCCGGAAAAGGGGGGGAAAGGGGGGGAAAAAAGGGGGGAAATGTCGCATTTTGAGGGAAGGCGACGGAGCCCGGGCTGCAGGGACATGGGGGGCGGTAACGCTGCTTCCGCGCCCCGCTGCACAGCCAGAGCGCAGGGGGACGCAGAGGGGAAGGGGGAAACGAAGAGGAGTAGGAAGGAGGAGGAGAAGGAGGAGGAGGAGGAGGAGGAGGAGGGGGAGGAAGGGCCCGGCCGCGCGCCCCTCACCGCCGCGCTGCGCGCTGTGCCCCGCGGGCAGCCCGTTGTCGTAGGGCTCCCACGTCTTGTGCAGCGGGTTCTGCGCGAGCTCCCGCGCCGGCGCCGCCGCCATCCCCGCCGCGCCCCGGCTCCCACTGCGGCGGCCCCGACCCGCGGGGGCGGCCCCGACCCGCGGGGGCGGCCCCGGAGCCGGCACCGCCCGCAGGGCCGGCCCCGAACCGGGACCGGCCCCCGCATCGCCCGGCGCGT